>NW_007253206.1:383727-438323 GCF_000164805.1 Carlito syrichta
CCACTTTCAATCCTTTTCTTATAGTAATACGGTAGTTGTTCAAGGTCCACTTATGAGTGAGAACATGTGATATTCAGATCTTTGTTTCTGTGTGAGATCATTCAGTATTATAAACTCTAATTCCATCCAGATTGCTGCGAAGTTCATGATTTTGTTCTTTATGACTGCGTAGTATTCCATTGTGTATATGCACCACATTTTTTTATCCAGTCCTCTTTTGATGGGCAGCATGGTTAACACAATGAGTCACAAATTAAAAAGAGTATAAAAACAAGGATAAAATAGTCATTGATAATTCACTAAATATATTCAAGAAGAAATTAATTATGAAGAAAGTGTTTTTGAATAAAAATGTATTTATGAATAATATGTTCTTGAATACCTTATAAATGCATTCAATATATTTTGACTTTGTCCTTGAATGTACTTTTGAATATGGTGTTGAACATACTCTTGAATGTACTTTTGAATGAATATATTGTTGAATATAGTGAATATACTTAAAATATGTTCTTAAATATATGCTTGAATACATTCTTGACTATACACTTGAATATGAAGAATTCTTGTGAATGGAACCATATTGAGATCATATTCTTGAAAAAAATCCTTATGAGACTTCTTTAAATGCAATGATATATTACTATGAATGCATTTCCTTACGCCCTCAGTCTCCCTCTCTTTTTGTCTCTCTCATTCTCCAGCTGTAGGGAGCTGAGATAGAAATAAATGGAACATTCCTCAAAACGCTCTTATGAAGGCAAAATGAAAAGCTAACTAAAACTAAATATTTTTAAAAAGGGATTTAAGTAAACTGGTCAGTCAGCAAATTGACCATGAAGCTGATTGGCAAATTTTAGTGATTTTACTTACATTTCTATGGGGAAGGACTGTATGTATGGCTGGGAGACACTGCATGTCCTCATGCTGGCATCAGAGAATTTGGCTTCTCTTTCTTGGCCTTCTGTGCTCCCCAGGTGTGAATTTCTTGCTGTTGTCAATAAGCAAACCCCAAACAACTTTGCTCTTTCTTAGCTGTGGGCTGAGAAAACCCACTAAACCATGATTATTAAATTATGTTTAGAATAAAAATTGTATCTAAATATCAGCCTATATGAGTAAATGACATTAGATTAGAAGGTAGACATTGTGACATTCAGTTTTGATTCTTGAAATCTTGTTTTTTTGTTTATTTTATGTAGCTTTGGTTTAGCTCATTTCCCTTATTCTCTGTTATTGCAGTTAGATGAGGTTTATGGAAAAGTAATCTCTAGTTGAATGAAACATGAGATACTATTATATTTCTGTGGTCTTCATTTATAGAATAATTTGTTTGGCGGTTATTTCAAAGTCTAAAGAAATTCCCAAAATTTGTTATACTGCTGCTAGAATCATTTACACTGTTTGATCCCCAGCTATACTTTCATCTTCAAAATCTATCAATTTACCTATGAAATTGGATTTATTATTCCAGGTAATTCTCAAGGCTTGATAAGTGTGAAGCATGGAGTAGGCTTTGGGAGATTTGCTTTGGGATATGTCTTTTTGTCCCTTGCTTTAGAAAGCATTCTGGAAGAGGAGTAAGGGATTTAAAGGCCAAATGTGTCCAAACACCTAGGCAATCTGGGCCCCCAGCTGGGGAGAAAGATATCGAGACCTGGATCCCAGTGATGGGTGTAAGAGATAAAGATTGGGGCTGAGTGTTACTAAACCAGGGGTCCTTTAATGTTAGAGTGTGTCAGATTCCCCTGGAAGGCTTGTTAAAGCACAGATTGCTGGGCTCTAGCCCAGGAGTTTCTGGTTAAATAGGTCTAGAGTGGGCTCCAAAATTTTTCATTTCTCACAAGCTCCCAGGTGATGCAGATGCTGCTGGTTAGGACCACACTTTGAAGGCCCGGTATGAGATGATTGCTTCTGGCTGTCTCTAGCCAAAAAGAAGCAGTAAGAGTTCTTTTTCAGAACTCTTCCTTTAGGAACTCACTTCAAGCACACTGAATCATATCTATATTACACATACATATGTATGTACACACACACTTATACCCCACTAATTTTACTATTTGTACCTCAAAGTCAGTGACTGAGTCTTATTTGCTTTTTGAATTCTAGGCTTATAGCTGAGTAAATATTTGATAAATTATGCTGTTTATTTTTTCTACAAATGATTCATTTAAATAAATTCAGTTCTAGGATAAAGTTAGTTTATCTGATTCTCCTTGTTATTAAGTAATGAGAGTTGCTCCATACTACTCTTGTATTTGGCTGCCAGGGCTCAAAACTGGTTTATGCATAACTGCTGTACCTATTACTAATATATATTTTCTTCTGCAAATAGGTCTGTTCTCTCTTTACTTCAAAACACGGGCTCCCTTATTCTGGTTTTAATGGTTCATGGTTAGTCTGTTTGTCTATCTATCTATCTATCTATCTATCTATCTATCTATCTATCTATGTCATCTGTTATCATCATTTTAATTACAATAGGAGTCAATATTTTACCAAATAACAAAATAAATCAGTGGGAAAAATGACACACTAGTGCCTAAAATGGGAAAAGAGCAGTGATATGAACATTTTGACTAAATGGCCTCCTGCACACTTGTATGCAGGTACCAATTCCAGAACTCATCTTCCACCTTCACTGGAGAAAAATAAATGTCATCTTGGCATCGTCTGTCTGCTAGAGTGGGTTCAAGTGTCTGCTTGTATAGTAAATGGTACTTATTATATATGACTCCTCCAGTCCTTTGCCTAGAGAGGAAAAGGGGCATGAAATAGCTTTCCTGACTGTGAATATTTAAAAATACTTAGATTATACCTGGGCCTGATTATCTAGAAATATAAGTTATTTGTTCTACTTATGAACCTTATATTTAGGAGATAAGTTTGAGGGAGGCTTAGAGGAACAAATATTCAGAAAACATAATATCCGATTTTCTATGGCAGAGCCGTACATAATCAGGGACAACGAAAAAAACTGCATTACTCAAATAGGGCTTTCCATAATATCCTGTAAAGCATTGGATGCTCTTTAAAATTGACTTATTGATGTCAAGGGAGTGAACATAATGAACATAGCACAGACGTGATCAAGAAATGTGGCCTATGTAAAAAAAAACCTAATTGCTACTTGCTGAACCCATCAAACAAGATATGTTGTCCCAGTAGACAGGCTTATGGAAAGAGCATTGCAATAAGCCACCCAATGCCACATAACAGAAGCTGAAAATGAGACTCTTAGCATCCAGCACTCTAAGACATACAGTCTCTATATATTCACCTAAATCTCCTATACCTTTATCATCATTCTCTATGTCTGAACACTGAGACTTGGTGCTCAGATAATGGCCATTCAAGATTCTCAATAAACGAAGATTCATGAGGTTAGTTAGACTTGGCAAAGTATTCTAGTTTGTGCCATATTGTAATGGTATGAATAGTTATTAAGCACCTATTGTGTTTAAAGTATCATGCTAGGCACCTTACACGGGACATAATGTCTGATGAGAGGAATAGGTCTGGTGAAACATAACTACAGCTGATGTCAAAATACAGTATTAAATGCTATGAAATTTCAGGGGAAAACAAGATTTTGGAAACAGAACCCATTGGGAGAATCAGGGAAGGATTTAAGAGGGAATAATAGGCATGGCTTTAAATAAGCAGAAAATAGAGTTTGGTGGAGTGCAGTGGGGTGTGATAGTGGATTTCTTAAAAAAAGTAACAAACTAAGTAGGACTCCAGGCCTTTCCCCAAAAGAAAGTTTTAAAATTTTGATTTTGTATATCACATACTTTCTTTCACCCTTATTTTCTCAAGAAATCCACCTGCTTAATATATATTATTAAGGCAGTGTTTCAAAAATGTGGTATGTGCCGGGCTCGGTGGCTCAGCCTGTAATCCCGTGCCTTTGGGAAGCTGAGGTGAGTGGATTGCCTGAGCCCGCGGGTTCGAGACTCGTCGGGGCAGTGAGACCTCATCTCTACAATAAATCAAAAAACAAAATCAGCCGGGCGTGGTAGCACACGCCTGTAATTCTGGCTACTTGGAAGGCTGAGGTGGAAGGATCGCCGGAGCCCAGCAGGTCAAGGCTGCAGTGGCTGGGAGCGGCCACTGCACTCCAGTCTGGGCGACAGAGTGAGATTCCAACTCAAAAAAAAAAAAATGTGGTATGTACCGTGCTACCCAAAGTGCATAGATGATATTTATATGTGGTACATAGACTGATATTTTATATTTTTAATAGTCATGTGTTTAGTTTGATACACAATTGAAAAGCATTGCAACCCACATATCAACCCATGGTGTCATGGATATTAAGACTTAGGAGCTGTAAAAAGTAAACAAATGATTTGATTTAAAGAAAATATTGACTAAGTAATGATATGGTTCTAGATAACTTTTTTTCCTAATCACAAGCATATGTTTAAGTATTTGAAAATATTGGAGGAAATCTATAAGACCTATGACCATGAAAATTATGCAAAATTAAGCTCCAAGTAAAATGATCATAAGATTTTGTTTTAAAGAAATGTGTGATATGGGAAAAATAGTGATAAAGAAAAATACAATTTTCAGTCACATTGTCCCTAAACTCCCCTAATGCCAGACTCATTATTTGAAAGGAACAATGCTACCCGATAATGAACTATTTTCTATTCAAGGCAGCAAGTCAAATATTCGTTTCTCATTAATAATTCAATGTGACAAATTTATTACCTTGAAGGTACTGCAAGTCAATTAGACAATGGGAAATTGTGTCTTCCTTTCAACCCACTTAATTGGCTTCCAAGTGTGACATTCATCAAAACCTTGACTTTTAATGTAAACTTTATTATATGAGTTGGGGTTTGGAGTTGACACTGGGCACAGTTAACCAACCTTCAGAATTTGGGGGCTTCAGAGACTTCAGGGAAGCTTAGACAATCACTGCTGACATTTTGCCATAGCATATCAGGACCTGGTTTGCAGTGTCACTTGCTGAAGCTGGGCATGGAGAAACCATCCTAAAGATCTTTTTGAACAGTATCCATGTTGGACATTTGCACATTTTTTATATTTGATGAGTCTCATGATTTTCAAAATGATGAGGCTAGACTAGAAAGTATTTTCCAAAGTATGATATTTGAGCTACGAGTAGTACATCAAATTCTTCTAGGAAATGCACAGATTAACATTTTAATTTCAATATTTATAAATTTATTTTAATATATAGTATGAAGATACACTAGTATAAATACCCATGATTTTATAGAGATTATGGCATAGAATTAGGCTAAAGTAGATATGGAAATAAAGGTTAATTTTAAAAAATTGAATAAATAATAGTACTGCTGATACATAACACACGTTAAACATCTCTAATATGAAAATCTGAAATGATCTACGATCTGAAACTTTTTGAGTGCTGACATGATACTACAAGTGGAAAATTTCATACCTGATCTTATGTACACAAATTTTGTTCCATGCACAAGATTATTAGAAATATTGTTTACAATTATCTTCAGGCGATATATATATATAAAGTTTCTATGAAACATAAATGAATTTCAAGTTTAGACTTTGGTTTAATTCCCAAGATATCTCATTATGTATATGTAAATATCCCAAGTCCCCAAAAACCACAAATCTGAAGCTATTAGAGTTCCAAGCATTTCAGATAAGGGCTATTCAACCTGTACATGGAAAATCATAGTACTGGTAATTCATGAATATGGGAAAATTTTGAAAGTGGATGTGGATGGCTTAATTTGTTATGAACAGTGTTTGCTTTACACATTAGGTAGAATTGATGGGTAATGTGATGGGCATCAGACGATCTCCCCAATCTAAAGGACTCTCCCTCATTGGCCTGTCTGAAATAGACTATTTGAGTATCTCATTCTAAGGCCCTTGTCAAGGAAATATGCATTTAAATATCTACCAATACATCATTATGGGTTGTTTTAATCTGATGATTAAATCCATTGTTTCCTATCTACTACAAAAGCGAGGAGTAGGATCCTGAGTTACAGAGACAGATCAGCAAGATCTTAATGTTGGGATGGGAAAGGGAAAGTCTAGTGCATGGTTTTCTGCCTTTGTGTTTGGGTAGGGTACCTCCAAAAGAGGCTCTGTTCTCAGGACCCCACACTATTGCTTTCGTTATTATATTTACTCAGATAGGTACTCCTTTAAGAAACGATGCTATATGGGGTCCGACAATTACGTAGGCAAACTCATCCTAGAAAAAGCACTACATACCTCATTGTTGAATATCACTATTATCACCTTCAAAGTACTCCCCTTGGGAAGCCATGAACTGACGTCAGAGCCTAGTTCACCCGTCAAAGCAATTTTGGAACTCTTTTTCTGGAATGGCCATCAGAGCTGTCATTGTATTATCCTTGATGTCCTGAATGTCATCAAATGTCTTCCTTTCAATATTTCATTTAATATTGAATTTTGGGGTGAAGAAAAAAAAAGCTACTGGGGGCCAGATCAGGTAAGCAGGGAAGGTGTTCCAATACAGTTATTTGTACAGTTGTTCCCCTACCAAACACCATATGTGAATATAAACTAAAAATGGATTAAATACCTAAGTTTATCAACCAAAACTACAAAACTATCATGAGAAATCATATGAGTAAATCTTCATGATCTTGGATTAAGTAATGCTCTTTTAGATGTGACAACAAAAGCACAACAAAAGAAAAAATAGATATATTGGACCTCATGGAAGTTTTAAAAAAAGACAACTTTTGTGCTTCAAGAGCACCATCAAGAAAGTAAAGATAACCCACAGAATGGGAAAATATATTTGCAAATTATATATCTAATAAGGGAGTTACATACAGAATATATAAAGTATGCTTACAACTCAAATACAAAGATGAATAACTGAATTTAAAAATTGGCAAAGAACTTGAGTAGACATTTCTCCAAAGAGGATGTACAAATGGCCAATAAATACATGAAAAGATAATCAATATCGTTAGCTATCAAGGTAATGCAATTCAAGGCCACAAGGAGAAATTACTTCATGTCCACTAAGATGGTTATGATAAAAGAGGTAGATATTAACAAGAATTAATGAGGGTTTGGAGAAATTGCAATTCTCAAGAATTCTATGGTAAAAACATGAAATGGTTCAGCCACTTTGAAAAACAGTTCGGCAGTTCCTCAAAAAGTATCATATGACCCAGAAATTCCACTCCTAGATAAATTTACAAGAAAAAAAAGCCCATGTTTACACAAAAACATGTTTACAAATGTCCATGATAGTATTAGTCATAATAGCCGCAAAGCTGGAAAGAATTCAAATGCCCATCAACTAATGAATGCATAACAAATGTGCTGTATGTATACAGTAGAGTATTATTTGGGCATAGAAAAATATGATGTGTGTTACAACATGGCTGAACCTTGAAAACATTATACTGAGTGAAAGAAGTCAGAAACATAATTACCACATATTATATGATTCAATGTATATGTAAAATGTCCAGGACATGCAAATCTAAAGAAATAGAAAGAGGTTTAGTGTTTTCTAGGATCCAGAAGGAGGAAAGAGGTGAAATGTGCTTGCTAATGGGTGTGGAATTTTTCTGGGGGGAGGTGATGAAAACGTTCTGGAGTTAGAGAGCAGTGATGCTAGCACAATCTTATAATACTGACAAACACTAAAGTTCACACTTTAAAATGGCGAGTTTTATGTAGTAAATTGTATCTCAATGAAGTTGTTTTAAAAGCATATGGCCTGTCTGTGAGATCTTAAGCAAGTCACTCAAGTTTTCTTCATCTTGGTTTATTTTTTGTAAAATAAAGGAGAAAACAATCCCTGAACTGTCTACCATGCATGGGTAGGAAGAGGTTCAAATGTGGTTTAAGATATAGAGTGTAAAATGCTTTATACATTTGAAAGCTTATTTCTTGTATGCTTCTAATTTCTCTCCTGCACTCATGGGCAGGTGCCTCTGCCACCTGCAACTAAAGAATCTGGAGGCTGTGTGTAGTTAGGGTTGGGATTATGAGGCCTAAAAGGCCGATCATTCTATTATTATTTCCTGGTCTCCTCATACCCTACCCCTCACATTCACATATACACTTCTAACTCAGCAACATTTTCTCTGTTACCATGTAAGGAAAATCCTGTTTTCTTCCTTCCCATAGGGGATATGCAAGCAATTGCATTAAAATGCATGACAAGCTTTTAAGAAACTTGATTTTAAGATGGAAAAATAGATGCAGCCCACAGTTAAAAGCACAACAGGGGGAATAACAAAGTGGCTACGTGACTAATCTCCTTTTTCTTGGTAGAGTCTCACTTTTTCATACTGTTCAAGTTGTTTTAGATCAAGTAATGGACACTAAACGCCTCTAAATTGTTGTGTTGATAATTCTGCCTTCCTGATTGAAGTCAGGAAGACCAGAATGTGGGTGGAACTGACACTTCGAACAGAAGCACAGTTAAATGGAGTTGAAGGATGTGTCTATAAACATGTATAGACACATGCAAACTTGTGCACATGTGTCTTCCTTTATTTTATTTGATTGTGCCATTTGTGTATAACCCCTCAGGGTATAAATCAGTTTAACATTAATTAAAATGTATGAAGCCTCATAAAACGGTATTAAAATGCCAGGCTTCAGTTGCCACCCCTTTAGAAAAGGTCTATAAAAAAGATAAATCTTGCGCTGCTGATCTTTTTCACCCTCTTTTACATTCATTCATACATAGACAGATCTCACAGATCCCTTTTCTGCTGGACTTTGTTTGACTCTCTACAATAGCTCCCTGTTGCCCTTTGGATCAACTCTGAATGCTTTAGACTAGTTTTTATAGCCTGCCATAAACTGGTTCTGCCTTGCCTATCTGAGCCTGCCTCCTCTTGCTCTCCAGCAGACCTTCTGTTTTATGTCTGCATCCTCACTGCTTCCTTCCCACTCCATATTGATTCTTCCTTCTCCACTTCTCATGGCTTATCTATAGCTTTTCAACCTATTTTCTAAATCTTTCTTCTTTTGCCTCCGTGAAGGCCCTTGGTACTACTTCAGCTCATTGTAATCTCCCTTTTCGCGGAGCTCCTATGGCACATACAGTCTGACAATTGTTCTCAACCACAGTGTTGCAATGCCAGTTATGGGATGCATTTTAATTTGGCACAAATAATAATATATATATATATCTTTAAATGGATATTGAATACATATTACATTCAAGTAAATGATCCCTATAATACACATTCTTTTCTTTTTAATTTAAATTTTTTTTATTTTAAAGATGTGGGGTACAATTCAGGGTTAGGTACATAAGTGGTCATCATACAGGTAAAGTTTGGCCCTTCCTTTGGTCCCCACTTTGCCTGGTTTGAGATAGAGTACCCTTATTGATGTTATGTGCCCCTTTCCCGTCGGTGTCCCCTACTGCCAATCCCTTTCTTATAGTGTTGTGATAAATATTCAGGGTCTGCTTATGAGTGAGCACAATATATACCTCCCTTTCAATCACTTGTATTCAGATGGATGTAATTTCTTGGGTGGAAGAGAAGGACTGAAATTATTAGAATTCTGGATACTGTTATATGTTTATCTTAAGCATGTGAAGATTCATACATTTATTCAGTAAATATTTACTAAGCATCTATTCTATTCCATGTGTAGGGAAGATTATTCATTATATGTATTACAGAGGAGAACAAGGTTGAGAATTGCTGACTTATACCACACAATTTAGCACCTGACTATATATTGTCTAGTATTTGTCCATAATTGTTTCTTGAAGTTGTTTTGTTTCTCTAGTTCTAACTGAAGATTTTTGAAGTCAGTGAAGTTTATTTTAATCCTCTGTAGCAACTAGCACAGGAATGAGCACACTGTAGATGCTTAATAATTATTGGTGATTAATTAAAATATTATTAATGAGAGACAACGATGTTGGGAAAATTGAGGCATGTATGAGAAGTTAACAAAGCTCATATTCATATCTGTCCACTTAAAATTATTAGCTATTGAGTTGTCCCCATTCCAGGTTTTGTTTATTTCATTTTTTAGTCTCTACATTGATTAATGAAAAGATTGTTTAATCTGAATGTTCTAGGGTATTTAATTACTTCTCTTTTTATGCATCTAAAATTTGATAGCTTTAAGAATATAAAAGATATATTTAGAAAATAGAATGGTTGTGGGCGGGAAGGGGACTTTAAAATAAAGTGAATTTTGAATTAGAATACAAAATAGAATCAGAGAATTTTAGAGCTAGGAGGAACTTTAACAAAAATCGAGTCCAAAACACTTATTTTACAACTGAGGAAATTGACGTCCAATCAGGGTAAGGACTTACTCAAGGTCACACAGTCTGGGGAAACAAATGAATGTTCTTAGTTATCTGGGTGCACACATACTGTTCCAGTACCCTGGTTTTATTTGTTAAGAATGGCAGAAGCATAGAGAGATAGAATGAATGTATGTCTATTACCTGGGAAATAACCTGCAAAATGACAAAGTTGACACACTCATTGACATGGTAAATTATAAGTGGCTTAAGGAAATTGTTAACAATTTTTCTGGCCAAATGGCGCTAAATGAGGAAAGGTAATAAATAAACCTGAAGTGATTGATGTGGTGATGGTCTCCTGAAGAGGACAAAGGCATAGCCAATCTCAGGCATCTCACTTAATCACATACTTAATCATGACTGTTTCCTAAACTCCTGGCATCATTTCAGAATACATGAACAAGGAAGTATGCCATTCTTATGGTTTCCAGCATAAGTCTGTTTCAATCCTTTTTTTCTTTTTCTTTTTCTTTTTTTTTTTACACAATCCCTTTCAAAATGGAGCAGAAAAGTGTTCTTGTTTTTATTATCTGGTTGATAATCATTTACCTTTTAAATTATAGCCTATATACATATATATTGTACTGTACAACAGTAGCCATTAAAGAGTAGCTTTTAGTGCAAAGTGGACTAGGATTGTACCTTCTTTTAATTCTTTGTAGTTAATTGGGGTATGAGCTCATACATGGATCATATCCTTAATAGAAAATCTGGTATCAATAGGCGAGTATCCTTCTGAGGTACTTGTGCTCATTAGAGAAACTTTTAGAGCTGGAACAGACCTTTGAGAGCATCCAGTGGGGCACCATTCTCCAGAGTGTCAAAGTACGCTCCTTGGAATACTGTCTCTGGGCTCTGGTCAGTGAAAGGGGTTCCTTGATCAAGTAAGTTTTAGAAGCACACAACATAGTGAGTTTCCTTCCAGAAAGGTTTCCAATCTATATGAGTACACTTTAGGGCTCTGTGAGGCATTGCAGTAAAGAAATCTCCTTAACTCTATCCAGTGTTAACCTTCATCTTTGCATAATACTAACATCCCAGAAAGCAAAATTTTTGATGGATACACTTTGAAAAAAATACTGATTTAGGCGATCTCCTTACTGATGAATTGGAAAACCAGGGATCTGCAGGGGAAAGTGACTTACCCAAGGTTGCTAGCTCCTTCGTGGCAGAGTTGGGATTGTATGTCAATTTTTTGTTGCTGCATGCAATACATTCTGGAAGGTATGATCAGTGAAGTGAATGATACTGAGGGTAATGACAGGACAAAGTGCTAGTGTATTTCTGTTCTACCCTTTTGCTTCCTTTTTATGTACCATAGATTTCTTTCCCATAGCAACCTTCTCTAAAGAAGTTACAATGACATCCATCATATAATGCCTTTTGGTTCTTTAACTTTTCTCATCAATGTTATAGACAATAAACTCTGATCTATGCCTCTTGGTTATTTGATTTCTCTAGTTCTTCATATGGTACTCCTTCTCAGCCTTCGGATCTCAGCCTAAATGCTGCTTTTCAGTGAGACCTCCCCTGACCACTCTATCTAAATTGTCCTCTCCCCTCCCACCATTATTCTCTATCACAGCGCTATGTTCCTTTCTTTTATGGCACTGCATGGTTGTAAATATCTCAGCTGTTTTACTTCCCATATACCCTCAGCACAGTGAGGTAGCCATAGGTGGTGCTCAGTAAGTGTTTAGTGAAAGAATAAATGAATACAGCAAGGAACTAAAATTCTCTATTGACAGTTTCCAATAGATAAAAGTGCCTCCCCTTACCTTCCTTGAGCCCCTGGACTCTAACCCTGATCTCTGTAAGTCAAATAAAACCATTTTTCTCCTTTATTACATACAAATGATTCAATATCCCATAGAGAGAGCCTTTTAGGATTTCTAGAAGTTCATTGGGGAGATTAGTGGAAACATTTGCCAGGAAGGTAACAGACAAAAGAGAAATCTTCAGCACAGAATTGACAGACACTTCGATTGATGTGGTACATTAGGTAATTCCAAAATATCGTATTTCTCCTTTTAATTCCATGGATGGATACAACTTTCCACTCCTTGACTTTGAATTCAACCATGTGACATGCCTTGGCCAATGGAGTGTTAACAGATGTGATGTAACCAGAAACATAAAATATGCTTGCATTGTTGAGCTTGACCTGTTGTGCCTCTGCCATTGCCATAAGAAGGGCTGCGCCTTCTTTCTGGGTCCTGGACTAAATATGTGTAAGCAGATTCAAGCCTGTCCTTTAACAAGGGGCCAAGACCAGCTGGACCTGCAGTTTGAAGCAGAACTTTTGGTCAGGCCAAACCCAGTCTAGATTAGCCAACCCCTTCCCAATCTGTGTATTAATGAATGACAATAAATGATGTTCTTTTTTTAATTTTAAAGATGTGAAGTACAGTTCAGGATTAGGTACACAAGTGGCCATCATACAGGTAATGTTTGGGTCTCCCTTTGGTCCCCACTTTGCCTGGTTTGAGATCAGGTACCCTTATTGATGTTGTGTCCCCCTCCCCCAAGCCTGGCAGTATCCTGCTAATGCCAATCCCTTTCTTATAATATTATGGTAAATGTTCAAGAGTTTGAAGTGATTTTGTTTAATTTGTTTCTTTACCAGCAATAGCTGACAGATAAAATGGACTTCTGATTAATCTGTTAATTTTATCAGTGCATTTAAGTATCTTTGGGTACTTCATTACAGTCTCATTAGGATATTACTTGCCAATGTCTTTCAAATCTAGGGAGAGACCCACTTTTGTTGAAAGGCTTGATAAGGCAGCTGGAAGCTTATCAATTTAGCTGCTGCCCAGGATTGAGAGGTAGGATGAAACTACATTGATCTGGATGAGAAAGAGAAAAAATGTTGATTGTGGACAAAAACAAGAAACAGGAAGTAACTGGCAAGCTGGCAGCTGGTTATTGAAGAGAAACTTTGGGGGGGAAATGCCTACTGAGGATTTTTATTAGTTGTTTGCTCTTTGATGTAAACCTTTTTCTCCTCCTCACCATAAAATCTTCAATACAATCTGCACTGTCCACTACTGCTTTATAGAGTGTTTTTCTTTTGGTGTGGTTTTAGTTCTGAATCCTGCTTTGAGGTTGACATGGGCAGTACCAGATGTTACCCAAATGCCTAGGTTGTAACACCTAGGTTACAACTGCTAAACTATGGAAGTATTGAGGTATATCTATACAAAACAGGAAATGGGAACCATTTATGTGGAGAAAATGGTCTTCAAAAACTAGTAACAACTTTGTGAGTGCTAGGTGCTCCCAGGTACTCGTTTTCTTTCACTGCCCATCCTTGCCACTTTTTGTTTTGTTTTTTGTTTGTGTTTTTTTTCTTTCTTTTCCTCTCTCCTTTCTCTCTTTTGCCCAGATTTGGTTTAGTAGCTGAGAGATACCATAAAAGCTCTTCCTGCTATTTCCTAAAGCTTAACTACCAGTCTGTCCAGGTATCTGAAACTCCAATACTGTATTAGAGATTTATTCATCTGAATTCAGGCATCATTTGTTTTAAAATGCAATTGATGAGTATACAGTGGTCACTTGATAAACATTTGCTGAGTAAATGAACATTTTAGTAGGAATTTGCTTGTAAGAGAAGTGCATTGAACTTGGATGGATTTGGAGTCGATCATACTCAGGGATCTATCACAGAAACAGAGAACAGAATACCATATGTTCTCACTCATAAGTGGACCTTGAACAATTATAATACTTTGAGAAAGGGATAGTGGGAAACTGTCAGGGGAGTGGGGGAGGGATTGGCGATTGAGGGAAACTGCTACGGGAGGGAGGGGCATACCTCATCAACAAGGGTACCTGCGTGATCAACGTTTGTATACCTAACCCTGAATTGTACCCCACATCTTTATAATAAAAAATAATAATAAAAAAGAGAAGTGCATTGGAGTGGGTGTTTTTTTTTTTTTTTTTTGAGTTGGAGTCTCACTCTGTCGCCCAGACTGGAGTGCAGTGGCCGCTCCCGGCCACCGCAGCCTCGACCTGCTGGGCTCCAGCAATCCTTCCGCCTCAGCCTTCCAAGTAGCTGGAACTACAGGGGCACGCTACCACACCCGGCTAATTTTTTGATTTATTGTAGAGATGAGGTCTCGCCAAGTTACCCAGGCGGGTCACAAACCCATGGGTTCAGGCAATCCGCACACCTCGGCCTCCCAAAGTGCTGGGATTACACGCTGAGCCACCGATCCCGGCCTGGAGTGGGCATTTTGACGGGGGCCAGGATACGATGCATTTTGGTTTTTTTAGATAAAATATTTCAAACAGACAAGTATAAAGAGCAATTTAATGAGCATCCATGAGCCACAACCCCAAGTTCATAAATGTTAATGTCTTGCCTTTTTATAAGAAGTGTTACAGAGTTGTCACCCCTTGTACTCACTCCTCCCTGATCACAGTGCTTCTCCCTTTTTCCTCTTGCCTGTTTCCTGTAGTGGTGTGTATTCTTCCAATGCAAGTCAGTGTATTTTACAATATATGTTAATGTATGATATATAATATTAAAATGTAATATATAAATATATTTACAGATAATATAGTTTTATTTTGTTTTTAAACTTTATATATCCATGTTGATGCATGAACATCCAGGACATTCATTTTACCTGTTGCTTTGTCTTATACTGTATAACTATAACTCAATTTCTTTATTTCTCTTTTGATGGATACTTAGATTGTTTTCTATTACAATGTTATGGAAATATCCTTGAACATGCTGCATATTCATGTGTGTAAAATTTTTCTAAGATAAATGACTAGAAGTAGAACTACTGGGTATTAGGGAATGTACACCCTCAAACGCGGTAGATATTTCCAAATTGCTCTCCCAGGTGATGGCCCAAAGTATATCCCACAACCAGGTCTTTTCTCTATTTTCTTGACAATGTTTGGCATGGTACCTTGCTGTTTTAATTTGTATTATCTCGGTTAACTGTTGGCATTGAACACATTTTCATATATGTTTTGGGAATTTGTATTTCCTTCTTTGTGAAATGCCTGTTTAGGTCTCTAGTCTTTTACCTGTTGTATTGTTTTTCTTATAGGTGTGTAGAAATTCATGATATATTCTGTATCTTTATCTTTTGTCAGTTATATACATTGTTAATCCAATTGGTGATTTGTTTTTGAATGTGTTTATGATGTGTTTTGTAATATAGAAGTTTTAAATTTCCATAGAGTGAACCCTACTCATTTCAAAATTTATAACCTGTGTTTTGTTTAGTTTAAGGAGGCCTAAGCATACTGAATACCTGAGAGAAAGGAGGACTGAATGGACAGATGATGGAGGATGGAAACAAACTTCCTCTTTCATTTTCCTTTTTCTCTTCTTTCTCTACCCTCCTTTGACAGGGTAACTATTACAGGTTAGGCATAGATAGATACATTTCTTGTGGACAGGTTTTAGAAAGCATACAGACATGCTGTTGGCAGACTGAATGGCTATGCGGGCTGGAATGTGAATTCAATGTGAACCTCCAGTCTATCCTACCTCCTCAGCTGCCAAAGGAAAACTCCACCAATTTGGTTCCAGGACCGGCATCAAAAAGCCATAGAAATGATAATACGACCACCTTTTAGCTCATGAGCTTTTTTTTTTTTTTTTTTTTTTTTTTGAGTTGGAGTCTCACTCTGTCGCCAGACTGGAGTGCAGTGGCCGCCCCCGGGCACCGCAGC
This sequence comes from Carlito syrichta, assembly GCF_000164805.1. Lineage (NCBI taxonomy): Eukaryota > Metazoa > Chordata > Mammalia > Primates > Tarsiidae > Carlito > Carlito syrichta. Next base: position 399,752 of record NW_007253206.1, read on the forward strand.
CTCGACCTGCTGAGCTCAGGCGATCCTTCCGCCTCAGTCTTCCAAGTAGCAGGAACTACAGGCGCGCACTACCACGCCCGGCTAGTTTTTTTGTTTGTTTGTTTGATTTATTGTAGAGATGAGGTCTCGCCAAGTTGCCCAGGCAGTTCTCGTACCCGCGGGCTCAGGCAATTCACTCTCCTCGGCCTCCCAATGCGAGGGATTACAGGCTGAGCCACCGAACCCAGTTTCTCATGAGCTTTTTATTGAGAAGCCTGGCAAGTCTCTCTGGAAAAGACCACTCCTTCACTCACCAGAGGCAGAGAGATGGGAGCAGAAACCCCTGCCTACTCATTAACATATTAATCACTAAATGGGTGTATCAGGCCTTTTGAAAAAAGTAAAAGGTGCTGTTTTCTTTTGCCCATGCCCTCTATCTTTCACTATCTTCCTCTAATAAACTTTGTTTTCAAACTTTTCTGGTCACTCTAAGATTCATTTTAGGGTCAAGTCAAAGAGCCTATGAGTTTTGTGGGGCATCCCACTGGGCATTACTACCATTTCTTCCTTTTTCCCATTCCTGAAATTCATGCCTTTAACAAACAAGTTAGGTTGCTTTTTGCTGTGGTTTGTTTAACTTTACATCTAGATACTGGCTCTGTACTCCTGGACTGCTTTCTTCAAAACCTTCTCATCTACTTGATATCACTACTAAATGCCTGAGGAAATGATTGGTTTGTGACTTTAGGAATAAAAAAATGAATAAGTATACCTCATGATTGAAATAATTGTGCCCAATGAATTGCATCATATAATAAAAAGTAACAATCAACAGATCTCATTTGGAGCATCTCCATTGTTTTTTGATGAAGGAAGACTTTTTAAACAATCATTTTATAAGCCTTTACTGCTTTAAATTACCACTGCAGCAACACAATGCCACCTCCATCAACCCCCTCACGATCTAATCAAAATCATAACCTGTGCAGGGGATCAGCAGAGTACTATAAGAACTGAAGGGCAATGTGGCATCAAGCTTCCTCAGATTCCTCTTATTCCTTCCACCCTCCACCACACATTGCAGCCTGAATTATTTAGTTACTCAAATCAACTCATTTTTCTCTGTTCAATGACTGGACAATAAAAGTAAGATTTACTGCAGCAAGTGAATAATAAAAAACGAATTAGCTGAAAACAAACAAAAAGCTGCTTACGTGGCAATCTTCCGTGTTAATCAAAACCTTGAGGACAGGTTGGAAGATCAATATTTGACTACAAGATGAAAGGAATCAAAGCTTCCATGGAGGGTGGGAGAACAGGGAGACCTGGGGGAAAAGGGCCTAAGGGCAGGGTTCCACAAAAGTGGCCAATGACAAAATTTCATCAGGTCCTTTGGTGGGCCCTGTGTTTGAGAAATGACAGTGTTTTCTATGCACATATCAAAGTTCAGCTTGATTGTCTCATCTGGGGAAGAAGGCCATCTGTCAGTATTCTCTAAATAATCTACATAATTGACTTTCAAACAAGCCTCAAAGAAACGGGCATTTATCACCCTAATTGTGGCGGGCAGAGTGTGTGTCACTGCCATTTTATCAAGATAATGGTTAAAGGCACCGGTTTTCTTCTCTCCTGTCTTTTCTCAGATTTCTTTCAATTTGTATATTCAGTTACATTCTCCTTTGAGACAATATTCAGAAAAATGTCAGCCACGTTGCCTGGATTTAGAGTAGGGGGGGAATTTGTTTGCCTTTTTTCAAGCCCCGGAGTCAGCCACCAGCTACCTGTCACCCTCCACCCTGCTCCTAGGGACCTCTTAGGGGACTAGTTAGTAGGAGAGAGTCACTAATTTTCTCTGTATTAGGGCTAGGCCCCTGAGAAGCTGTATTTCATGAGTAGACATAACAGAGCTTAAATTTCCCTTTGAATTTTTGTGATGGGACAGGAAAGAGACACTCTCAGAACTAGCTTCTTTTTAGCTGTTAGGCCCAAGTGAAATGGGCTAATTGACCCCTAATACAAAGTGGAATATGTTAAGGAATGGTGTCCTTATTCCTGTAAACCAAGGGTGGGACAGAAGAGGTGCTGAAATTATTATGAGGGTCTCCTATAACTGAATCCAACAACTCATATCTGTAGGAAATTGCTGTTCCACAAAACGTGTATTTTAAAGAACATATTAACTCTAACATCTTTCTTCCCTCAGATTCAAGATACAGGACAATTCTTCCTTGAATAGTATTTTGTAATTTTCAAGGCAAAGACCACTCTTTCCTTTACCTTTCCAGATTTTGTGAACTGGGTCCCAGGTTAGCTTTAGGCATCCTGTCCTTCCTGTGTATACATTTTGAGACAAAAGACAACACTGTCCAGTATTTAGCAGGGAGGAGCAGAGAGCAAATTGCTAAACTGGGGTTAAGTCAAAACTATTTTTTTAGAGGATTGTTGCCACAGCAGAAACGGAAGTGAGTTTGGATTTCCCAAGAATGTCAAATTATGTGTCTGCTTGTCACTAGCACCATTTCCCCACAGATAGAAAAGTTAATCAGTAATTCATTTACTGGGTGGCAGTGTTGCAGTCCTACCAGGGCTGCACTGCCAGCCTGGGACTCATTTGGGGACCAATGAGAGTCCAAGGGCACGATGGAGCCCTGAGACCCACGTGGTGACCTGGGACGTTATGGCATCCTGGAACTCAGGTGTGCGCGACATTGGAAGACCTGAGGAGAGTAACAGCTCTCAGCTCTTGCTTGGAGAATTCCCTTCCTGGTCAGGAGAGGTTACAGCTCTCTTGTCTGGATGAATCCCAAATGAATCCCAGGTTCTTGTCTCGCTACTGAGAGGATTAAGGATCTAGGACACTGAAAAGGGGAACAAGTTGAAGTTTATTCAGGAAGCAAGTGTTAGCAGCTCTCACGAGGTGGGGGGGAGGGGGAGTGCCGGGAGGAGGCCCAAGTGGGTTGCCCTCAGTGGGCTGCGCTCCCCAAGAGGGTTGCCTGGGCCAAAAGAGGCCGTTGAGGCTGGTCGGGGGTTTACATAGTACTCAGGGGCGAGCCGATTGGTTGGTAATAGGGACTGAAAATACACTAACTTAATTGGTCAGTAGTAAGGACTAAAAAGGTGGCATGATAGTGTAAGGGCCGATTAGGAAATGGTGCGCGCAAAAGAAAACCAGCGGAAAGGGAATGAGTGTGGCTTTTGTCAGGAGCCTGCAGCTTGCAGTTGTTTGTCTAGGTAAAATGGAGTCCTACCGGAGACCCGCCCTAATCTGACTATCCGATTTCTTTCTTTCTCCTCTGTCAGTAGAAATTTGAGGCTCTTGTTAACATATAAGTCACTGAAAATAAAAATATAAATGAAAACAGCAGTCACATATCAGAGAATCATTCTCCTTTGTGATCTTTTTTGATTTTTAATTTTAAAGATGTGGGATACAATTCAGGGTTAGGTATACAAATATTCATTATGCAGGTACCCTTGTTGATGACGTGTGCCCCCACCTCCCCTGGCGGTTTCCAAGCTTTTTGTCTCTAGCTATGGTGACCATATTTGAGCATATACTCACAATAGTTCTGCACTTTTGTACATATACAGAATATCATATAATTGTAACTATTTCCCAGTATTGAAAGAATAAAATGTACAAGTTTTGAGTCATGGATATAACACCTTCTTTTTCCCCTACCCAGTTAACACCACTATTGAACTGTTTTTTCTGCTCTGTTTTCTCTCTGATGCACACAGCATGTGGCATTCTGTATTTTGATTAAAGAGTGGGATACAACAGCAGCATCTGGGCTGAATGGGGCAGGGAAAGTCCAACTGGTGCAACCAGTTATGATGGGCAGTGGAATTCAATGAACTAGTAAGGAAGTAAGGAAATTAGAACAAAGGGAAGGTAGAACAAAAGCTAGTATGGGGGGCAGATGCACTTATCTCCCTTGGCGTGGATGTCTCTCGGCAGTGGTTCTCACCTGGTGTGCTACAGTACGGTGGTGTCCTTGAAGCCTTTCCAGTTCCATGGTGAAATTTTGATCGTTACATCAATTGTATTTATGTCACGATTGAGGGATCATACTTGGAGAGTGATTTGTGCTGCTTGAAAATAGAGCCATGTACAATCTGCTTGAGGAAGACATAATAGGTGTAGCATGTTATCTTGGCATCAAGGAAAGATTGTGTGTGTGTGTGTTTTAGAACATAGGAGAATTTTTCTTGTGGAGAAAAGAGTTTGACTCAAATGACTTAGGGCTGAAGGGCAGCCAAAGAATACATAATTGTGTATATTTTTATAAACACACTGAGATACTGAAACATTGTACATTGTAGTAGGGACTGTAATGTATTTATTATTCACTTGTTTAATGTTGTTTTGAGTATTTTAATCCCTTCAAGTATGCTGCCCCCAAAAGCTAGTGGTTGGCCTAGATACAAACGCGTAAATACTATATGATTCATATGTGTGAAGTTAATTCATAGTGCTAGGAAAATTCACAACAGTGGTTGTCTCTGTATGTGTGTGTACCTGGAAAGGACTGAAACAGAGACAGGGGGAACTTTCTGGGGTGATGTGAACATTCTACATTTTGTTTTGGTGATAGTTTCAAGGGTGTATACTTTTGTCAAAATTTGCTGAACTGAAAACTTAAAATTTGTGCATTTTACTGTATGTTAATGATCGCTCAATAAAACCAGTCAAATGCATGAAAAGAAACATTCCCAGGTCACAGAAATGCTGAGAGGCACTGCTGCTCTGGTTAATTCAAAGTTCAGCTACTTCAGTTCAGGGTTATTTGTCATGGGTTTGTCAAGGTGCCATGAAAAACTTCCTTTACATATAGAACTCACTTCAAACAAAAGGGCATCTCCTTTCATTTTATAGTTGGTAACATAACTTTTTGTGGTTGTTTAAGTGATACGTTTCCCAAAGTCAGGGTTATTCCGTCTTAAATGTCACCCTACACGGAACTCATTTCCTTCACAAACTTTTGCTTCTAATGCTTCTCAGATGAGTGCAGCCCTCAGGGTCTTGTGAGCCTCTGCTCCATTGATTGTTTCTCCCACCAGAAGGTCCACCTGAGGGCTGGGCCTGTGTCTGATTTATTGCTGTATCTCCAGCACGCAGCACAGAGTAGCCCACCAGGTGTGGAGCTCAGCCAATGTCTGTTAAATGAAGTGATTATTATATGAATGAAAAGCTGTGCGTTTAAATAATTAATTAGGTCGGGGGATGATCTCTGCTTTCTAGGAGTTCACAAAAAGACATTCAAATAGGTGACTACATACACAGTCTAATTTGATGTAGCTTTCAAGAGCACACATCTTATGCCATATATTGCTCTTATTACCCAATTGCCCACCTTACCAGCTGGCTTGGACCTCTCAGTCGTAAGTAAAAGTAGACTAGGCAACAGAGAGGGGACACTTTCTCCAGTTGGTCCCAGAAGAAATACATCTATGCTACTTTCCTGTAGTCTCTTTTAGTCCTTTTTAATTATTGTACCAGTAAGTTACCATAAAAAATTAGTTAGTGGGTATGTAAAGATCAGACAGTATGAACTACAGGAAATGAAAGCAGTTCTGGACTTTACATATTTCCACTCATTGGATTAGTGTGGTGTGGTGTGAAGGTGTTGAGCTAGAGACAGCAGGCCAAGGAGAGAGTTTGTTCTCTTGGAGTGGTGGAGTAGAGGACATGCTTCGATGATATTAAAGCTTAGGCTCCCTGTTTGAACATTTGAAAGAGACAAATTTAGAACAAAGAAAATACCCCAAGAGGTGTGGTATAGGCTTTAGAAAACTTCAAAGCCATGGCTAAGAACCCACTTGGAGTTGATGAGGGGTATTTGAATGTTTAAAGAGCTTCAAACACCTCTCACCTGGGAGGTTGACATATTACCGGTTGAAAGAAACAACCAGATCCTTCTATATAGCCCTCCAGAACACAAGACTCTGAGTTGGTGAATGTAGAGGTGTTCTTTAATGTTAAGAAATGTTGGTTAAAAAAAGGCTGCAGATCACTGGAGCAGCCTCTTTATGGAAACCTAGGACCTTGAAGAATAGTTTGCTCTTTAAGGCTATTATGAACTTATCCTCCTCATGAGTGTCCTGGCTCTCAGCTCCATAAAACCTGCAATAACTGCTGTTTTATGACTTATACCTGGTTATAACACAAAAGATTGATTGGGGCTCCCATCCTATAAGGAGGGAAGATAGCACTTTCAGATATATAGCCTCTCAATAGATTTTCCATGAGAAGAGCCAAAAATGCTTCTTCAAGATTCATGCAGGCAAATGTGGTCAGTGCCCAAGTCTGTAAATAACATACCCAATCTTTAAAGCTTACACTCTGACCCTTCTGAGTTTGTGGTATCCTTATTAGAGCCAGCAATATGTTATAGGGATGAGCTATGCTTTTAAAAAAATTAGATTGAAATCTTGTAGGGAAAAAATATTGCCCCCCTCCCTTATATTCTTCCATTTGCTTATCTCCTTTTCCCATTCTCCACCCAGTTCAGGAAAGTTTCTCTTAAATCAACCTGATATTTTCAAGACTAGCATAAGCTGTTGACAGTTTTATGCAACTAATAAAGAAGATTAAAAAATAAACAAACTCTGCAACTTTCTGTATTCTGAAGTCCAATGCAAAAAAAAAAAAAAAAAAGCCCATTCGTGTGGGAAATGTTAAATGCTGCCTTGTCGGAGGGTGCTGGAAATATGATAGGAAAAAATGACTTCCATATATCTAAATGACATTTGAAAGGACAAAAATCAGGGGCTGTTAATGTAGCTAGATGTTGAGATTCAGGTAATATGTCCTATAATTCATTCTGACTGACAGTTGTGAGGAGAAATCAGAGCAGGGCTGACCAAAATACCATCCCTTGAAAAAAATCAGCAATGGGACTTCAAAACTGATTCCTCACATATCAACCTGATCTCTCCGAGGGGACTCCTTTCCAGCTAAATGCTGAATTTAATTCCGTACATCACATTTCTTTGTAGAGATTTAGTACTTTAATTATATTTTTTATGTCACAGAACTGTAAACGTAAATTATCCTTTTGTTTTCTCTATCTTTAAAAGAAAGCTTAGAATAATAATAATAATTAAAGGTGTATGTGATTCTTCTTTGAGTCTTTCCATTGCTGCGTGGAGGGTACAATAGTTATCTGCATTTGTGGCTGAGGAACTCTCTGGCTGTACCTCCAGGAAATCTCAGCAATGACTGGGAAGTCAAAAAGTCATTTGATCAGCTATTTGTTTTGCCTACAGAGATGATTGTTTTGACATTTTTCTGTTTCTTCCTGAAATTCTTTGAACCGAGCATTCATTTCTGTATTGTATAGATGTTGTTTAACTGAAGCATGAGCTGAAAGAAAATCACTGGAAATATTTTCTTTTTATAAAATTATTATTTTATTATAAAGATGTGGAATACAATTCAGGATTAGGTATACAAACATTGATTATGCAGGTACCCTTGTTAATGAGGTATGCCCCTCACTCCCCTAGCAGTTTCCTCAACTGCCAATTCCACCCCCTTCCCCTGACAGTTTCCCACTACTGCCAATCCCTTTCTTATGGTATTATAATTGTTCAAGGTCTGCTTATGAGTGAGAACATATGGTACTCTGTTCTTTGTTTCTGTGATAGATCACTGAGTATGATCGACTACAAACCCATCCAAGTTGCTGCAAAGTCCATGTTTGTCCTTCTTTAAGGCTGCACAATATTCTGTTGTGTATATGTACCACATTTTTTCCAGTGCAGCTTCGATGAGCAACATGGTTGGTTCCATGTTTTTGCTATTGTGAATAGAGGTGCAACAAACATATGTGTGCAGGTGTCTTTTTTGTAGAATGATTTGAGTTCCTCCGGGTATATTCCCAACAGGGGAATTGGAAATATTTTCTTAATTTCTAAAATATTTTAATCGGAACATTGTGGCTCAGCTCCCTAAAAATCTTTTTGACCTAAATGTTGAAATCACTAATATTGGATAATATAGGCATAATTAAAGATCAAACAGAACTAGCTGGGTATTTTTTGCATATTAATACCTCATAAAGTGGAGGAGATATTTTAAAAACCAGTTGACCATTTTAAAGAAATCCTTTGATTAAATCATGTCAACAGTTGTTTCTCCTACATACATACAAGCTACTTGTAATAGTGAAGCTTGCCAGAAAGCTGTGCTATGCAAAGACCGACCTCGTCCCAGCCTGCATCTGGCTTATAGAACATGCCAACAATGCTTAATGTAATGGGTCACATCTGTCAAGGAGAATTACAAATTGTACCTGTGATGTCCTGTAATTAGTAACCCTCAAATGGCTCCAGCTGCTATTTCCCTGAGCATTCGCCTTGGTAACATCTTATAAGAAATATGACTCAGAATCAAGAGTATTTAGGTCCAAAAAGGACACTGTCTGTAGTGAAACAGAAGCATTTCCTTCTAACCCCATAATCCCTCTTTTCTTGTCACTCTTTCCAAGTTTACTAGAGGGTCTTTCATCTAGAGACCCATGTGGAATGTGCTTCAGTTTGTTGAGGAGAGATTTGGCTGTTGACTTTGTTTCAGAGCAAAATTCTCCTACGAATCATGTGTAAAGTAAATATGTCAGTTTTCTGTGTGTTAGGGTGATTTGAGAATGAATGTGAGTCTGTAACTGGAGAGTTCACACTGAGAAGTTGACCTTTTGCTTGCAAAGGAGATTTGCTATTAGGTTGGCTCATGGGTACGTCTGCAAATGCTGGCATGCTGGGATGTGTTTGCAGATCAGAATCCATTACTTGCTGAGACCTGAGGGGCAATATGGAAAATGTAAGTTTAAAAAAATTATTTCACAAGTTTGAGTTTCAGTACTCTCTTTATTGAATTTATTTTGGGTGAATTTCAGTGAAAATTCACCGTCTCATAAATGGCTCTCTAATAAGTATGAACTAAAACCAGATGCTTAACTTATATAATGCAATAAAAGCTTGCTAGATGAATTAAAATTAAAATGTGAAAATGAAACTATAAAGTAATAAAAAGAAAATATAGGTATTTATTTATTTATATACCCTAGCAGTAGCAACATCTTTCTAAGCATAATAGCAAAGGTATAAATCAGGGAGGAAAATATTGAGTTCATGCTACAAAAACAAACAAACTTATTAAACTCCTCTTGTATGTTAAAATCCATAATAAACAAAATTAAAGGAAAACAGCAAATGGGAATATGTTTGCAGCAGATATTAAGTCTACTTGATATAAGTAGAATATAAGATATTAAACAGATATTGGTCTACTTAAACAGTACTTACAAGTTAATTTAAAAAAAGATGAAAACTCTAATAGGAAAACGGACAAAGGACATAAATAGGTAAGTCACAAAGAAAGAAACAAAAATGACCAGTGAATAAATGCAGAAATATTTATCTTCATTAGCAATCACACAAATACAAACTAAATTCATCCATCACATTGGCAAATTTTAAAAAGATTGATAATAACCTGTGTTAACAAAGGTTTGAGGAAACTGAACTTTCATATACTGAAGTCAATGTAAATAGGTAAATCTTTTTGGGGGGGTAACATGAAAATATGTTTATAAATCTACCAAAATATCTAATTCCAATTGTAGGAAGTTACCTTAAAGAAACAGTTACAAATGTGCAGAAAGCAGTAGTCATAAAGATGTTCATTGCACCACTGTTTTTAATGAGGTGAGTGGATTGCCTGAGCCTGTGGGTTCGAGACCCACCTGGGCAACTTGGTGAGACCTAATCTCTACAATAAATCAAAATGAGCCGGGTGTGGTAGCACGCGCCTGTAGTTCCAGCTACTTGGAAGGCTGAGGCGGAAGGATCGCCAGAGCCCAGCAGGTCGAGGCTGCAGTGGCCGGGAGTGGCCACTGCATTCCAGTCTGGGTGACAGAGTGAGACTCCAACTCAAAAAAAAAAAACAAAAAAAAAGGGAAAATTATAAGAAAAAGACAATACAAGATTGGTTAAATAAATTATGTATACTTGTAGGTTGAGAAATTATGTAGTCATATTAAGTCATATTGTAATAGAATATTTATTAACCTAAAAAAGCAACCACAATCTGTGCTGTGTTTAAAAAAATTAAAACAATTTGAAACATAGTAAATAGAATAAGATACCATATTTTACACACACACACACACACACACACACACACACACACACACACACAGGCACAAACACATACACAAATAGGTAGATATGGACAATTATAGATAAAGTCATAAAGATGTCTTGGAGTGATGAGATTACAGGTAGGTGTTTTTTATTTTTCTTTGAGATGTATTACTTTTGAAATTAGGAAACAGAAACAATAATAATTATTTATGAAAAGAGATAAATGCTGTTAAAAAGACACATGAGCCTAGTAATGGGGAAGTATTGGCAATTATCACCTTGCCTTTGGAGCCTTACTGCCAATTTTGTGCATCCTTGTTTCTTTAAGTCATCATGTCCTACAGACTTCCAGAATCCTCACTGCTTTCATTCACTCATCCATTCATTCCTCCGCTCAACAAACATTTGTTTCTTATATCATGCACCAGTCTCAGTATTTGTCCCTGGCTAATGCTTCATTCCCTGAACATTTCCTAGTTGTTTCTTATCTACATTTACTTATCAGTCTGGGGACATTTCCCTTCAGACTTTGTTTTATAACTGACTAGGACACCTTTCTAACACGTTCGCCCTGTCTTAAATAGGTGATCTTAGTGTGCTACTTGAACTTCAAGGAAGATCTTAAATGTCTTAACCTAAAAGAGTGAGTACATGAAATTTGTAGGCAGCTTTATATGGATATGCCCACCAGATGATGCCATTCTCTTCTGTTCGCACATATCTTAACTGGGCAGCATGCTTCCAACAATGTTCCACACTACAGGGCCTGGGCTCCTCATGTCAGCCTGATGCTCCATTATCAAGGGTGCTTCTTGATATTACTAATGCACATCAGCACCTCTACTTTGTTTGTTTTGACCTTCCCCCTCTCCTGTGGCTTTCCTAGTTCCTGCCATCTGCCCTGCTCTGCCTTCTGGCATTTATATCCTTCTAGTCTGTGACCTGCCCTCTTGACTCTGGCTTCCACGCTTGTTCTGATCCAAACATCTGCTCACCTTTCCTCATTACTTGTATACATTTTTTATCTGCTGTAACAAATTCCCACCAACGTAGTTGCTTAAAACAGCACAAATTTATTATTTTATAGTCTGGAGGTTAGAATTCCAGAATGAATTTTACGGGGCTGAAATAAAGGTACAGGTAGGGCTACATTTTTTTTTCCTGGAGGTTCTAGAAGAGAATCCATTTCCTTGACTCTTTCAGTTTCTAGAGGCCCCCTTCATCACTTGGCTCATGACCCCCCTTCCATCTTCAAAGCTAGCAACATTGCATTTATCTGACCATTCTTCTGTAGTCACATCTTCCTCTGTCCATAGCCAGAAACTGTAGTAGATTGAATTGTGGCCCTCAAGAGAGATGTTCACATCCTAATCCCCAGGCCTTGGGAATGTTACATTGTTTGGAAAAAGGTTCTTTGCAAATGCAATTGTGGATCTTGAGATGAGGAAATCATCCTAGATTATCTACCTGGACTCTAAATCTAATGATAAATGTCTTTGCAAAAGAAAGGCAGATGGAGATTTGAGATAGATAGGAGAGGAGAATACTCAGAGAAGTGGAGGCAGTGTGATCATTCAGGCAGGAATTGGAGTAATGTGGCTGCAAATCAGGGGACACTTGGAGCCACCAGAAGCTGGAAAAGGCAAAGAAGGAGTCTCCTAAGGAGAGCCTCCAAAGGGAGTGCAGCTCTGCTGATACCTTGAATACAGACCTATAGACTCCATAACTGTGAGAGAATCAATTCCTGTTGGTTTAAGCCATCCCGTTTGTGATAATTTGGTACACAAATTAGCCACAGAAAATTAATGCAGGACCCACGGGATTACACAGAGTCCTTCTGGATAACCCAGGATAATCTCCCCATCTCAAGTTCTTTAACCTTAGTCACATCTGCAAAGTCCCTTTTTTGACACATAAGGTAACATATTCACAGGTTCCAGGAATTAGGACCATTATTCTGCCTACCATAGTACCCGAATAGACTATTCACTCCTGAAACCATTTTTGCCCATGCCTTCCATTAGCACAACTAACTCCCAGGCTGTATTTGATATTTTGCTTTTGTTCTTACTTAATTGTCTGGGATCTGTCTCCTGGGTGTCAATGTGGAATAATGAGAAAGCACACAAATGTGGAGTCAGGCAGAACTGTGTTTAAACTTTGGCTCTTTATTTATTCTTTGTGTATCCTTGGGAAATTTATTCAACTTCTATGAGTTTGTTTTTTCATCTGTGAAACGTGAGTAATCATGTGTACTCCAAATAATTATTGTGAAGATAAAAGGAGATATCATATATGTCTGGCACACAGTAGGCATTTTTTCTGAGTCTCACTTTGTCGCCCAGACTGGAGTGCAGTGGTACTCTCACGGCCACCATAGACTTGACCTGATGGTCTCTGGCTATTATTCTGTCTCAGCCTTCCAAGAAGTCGAAACTACAGGCATGCGCTACCATGCCTGGCTAATTTTTGATTTATTGTAGAGATGAGGTCTTGCCAAGTTGCCCAGGGTATGTCTTGAACCCGCAGGCTCAGGCAACCCACTTGCCTTGGTCTGCCCAAAGTGTTGGGATTACAGGCTGAGCCACCGAGCCCAGCCAGTAGGCATTCAATGAATATTGCTTTCCTTTTTCTATTGTCCTATAATCTGTGAATCAGTGGTGATTTGTAGTCTTGAAATAGGTAGTCTGATAGAGGAGATGTTTTTGTATAGAAACTTTCTAATTTTCCTTCAAATCCTACTGTCTAGATAGCCCTATTTTATTTTGTTTTTAAAATTTCCCTTCAGCTTTATTAAGATATGGTTGACAAAAATGGTATATAACTACTGAGTTTCTAGCTTTCTAATCTGATTATATATAAGGTTTCCCCTGATGTTATTGCATTTTATTTTGTATTATGGTTATACATACACAACACTGAAGTTCCCAATTGAAAAGGGAAATGTCCTACCAAATAGGCTACTGGGAATAGTCCAGCTATAATAACAAATAAACAGATATTTTTAATATATGTACTATGTGTTAAGTGTTGTAGACACTAGAGAATGAGATTAACACATGAAGTGGGGCAGACCAGTAACTAGGCAATTCTAGGGCAGGCATCCCTTGTTATCCTTGGGGGATTGATTCAAAGACTCCAGAGGATACCAAAATCCAAAGATGTTAAAGCCCTTGATATAAAATGTCAGAATATTTGCATATAACTTATGCACATCCTCCTGTACACTTTAAATTATCTCTAGGTTACTTATAATACCTAATATAATGTTAATGCTAGAGAGATAGTTGTTATACTGTTTTGTTTAGGGAATAATGAGAAGAAACAAAATGTCTATACATGCTCAGTACAGATGCAACCATTGTTGGCCTAACTACATTTTCGATGTGCAGTTGGTTGAATTCATGGATACAGAATCCATGGATACAGAAGGTCAACTGTATAGTGTGATTGGTATCATGATGAGCACAAAAGCAAGGGAGGTGTAGCAGAAAATGAAAGCTCCCTGGAGTAAGTGATGTCTACGTTGAGTTCTAAAGGGTGAACAGCAGGTAGTTATTAGAGTCCCACTTACCCTCCACAAAAAGAAAAGAAAGGAAAATAAAAATAACATCTTATTTGAATAAATTCAATTGAAACATTAATTTGAGGTCACAAATTCTGGGTATATGAGAACATAGCTATTCTTGTTTTTGTTTTCATTTTTTTTATACAGTTGTACTACTGAGATGGGAATGAATGGTCTATTGATAGACTTCTTTCAGGTCACTTGGAGAAAAAGAGGGCTTTTATTACATTTTGCACACATGTTCCCAGTGATCAAGCAGGTAATTAACTGAGATGTAACTACTATATTCCTGAATACAGTACCCAGATTTAGGGAAGAGAGTGGGTGTGGTCTGAGTTGTGGTCATGGTAGGATGTTGGGTAGAGAGGTGGTGTCAAGTATTTTGAGGATTTAATTGCTGGTCTCTAGGAATAATAGTAACAAAAATATGTTGTGCATTTATTTATGTGCCCAGTATTGTTCTTAGCACTTTTTGTGTATAACTCATTTAATCCTTCCAATGATTCTGTGAGGTAGGTAATACTACTTTTTTTCCAGATGGGAAAACTAAGGTACAAAGGTTAAATAATATTGTGTAAAGTTGGATCAGCAGTAAGCGACAGAGATGGGATCCAAGTCAAGATAGGTTGACTTGAAAGCTTGTGCTCTCTTAACTCCTACAGTAATGGGGAAAGAGAAACTTTGTGGAAACATAGACACATAAATGACATATGAAAACTGAAAACAGAAGCAAATGTCAACATGAACATACGGCCATATATCCAAGTGCCAAGAGATCGGTTGAGTAAGTAAAGTTATGGAACCTGGGTTGAGATGGGGTGGGGGTTACTTGGTCAGGAAGATCTAGAGAAAATTAAATCTTAAGCCATGTTTTGTTAAGAGAGGATTGTAACTATAACGATAACTAGCTAACATCTTTTGAGTTCCTACTATGCACCAGTAAATGTTTTACTTAATACCTAACTCAATACTCAAAACAACCTATGAGGCAGGTACTATTATATTTCCATTTTTAGATATGGAAACTGAGACACAGAGAAGGCCATTTGCCAAAGTCTCACAGCTCAGAAGGAGTGGAGTTAGGGTTTGAACCAAGGCAGTCTGACTTCCTGAATTACGTTGAACCGCTCCAGGAACTCTTCCCTCTCTCATGTCAACAATTTCCCCCACTTTGCTGAATCATTCTCATCAGTCTTCAAACATGCGTTAATCATTTGCATTTTTTAAAAAGTCAATTTTTCTGTCTTCTCTTATGACAAAAACGCCTTGAAAAAATTGTCTTTTTTTGCTGTCTCCATTTTCTCTCCTCCCACTTTTTCTTGAATATATTCCAGTCAAACTTTCACCCCAACCACTTCACTGAAATTGCTCTTGTCAAGGTCCCCAATGACTTCCTCATTGCTAAAGGTGAAGGTCAATTCTCAGTTATCATCTCACTTGGCCTTGTAGCATTATTTCCTGCAGCAAACATTCCCTTGGCTTCCAGGACATTACACCCGGTTTTCTTCCTGTCTTCTTGGCTGTTCCAGGTTTCTTTTGCTGGTTCTTCATATCCTCAACTTCTTAATGTCAGAATCCTAGACTGCTTCTCACTTCTATTCACAATCACTCCCTCAGTGATATCATCTTGTCTTGTGACGTTAAATACCATCTACATGTTGTTGAATCCCCAAATTTATATTTGCAGTCCAGTTCTCTTTTCTAAATTTCAGATTTGTATATCCAACTGCTTACTTATAGCTCCACTTGTATGCCTAATAGGAATCTGAAATTTAACATGTCCAAAACTGAACTGCTGATATTTTCTCCAAAATCTGATGTTCCCACTGTCTGTCCTATTTCAGTTAATGGCTGTTCAGTCTTCTAGTTGCACAGCCCAAAAACCTCAGTATCACCTTTGGCTCTTCCATTTTTCTCATCTCCCAACTTCAGTCTAAACCCAATCTTAATATCATGGTCTTCAAAATATATTTAAAATCTAATCTAATCACTTTTTACCAACTTCACTGCAATCACTATGCCATGCCTGGATTATTACAATTGTCTCTTAACTAGTCTCACTGATTCTACCCTTAACCTTCTAGCCCAGAACAGCTTGAGAGACCTTGTTAAAACCTAAGTCAGAGTATGTCACTTTTGCTATCAACACAGTTCAATGGTTCCTCATCTCACTTTAGGTAAAAGTTAATATCTATACAATGGCCTATGGCCTTACCCCAGTGGTTTATAACAATTATTACACATTAGAATCTCCTGGAGAATGTAATAAAAACTGTCTAGGCCTCACTCCCAAATAAATTGAAGCTGTATCACCAGGAGGGATAACATGTCATGTGACCTAGGTGTCTGCATTAAAAAAAAAAATAGTCCTTCAGATGATTCTGAGAACTAGGGAGGGCTGAGAGTTCCTGACCTAATTATTCCTTGATCTTATCTTTTCCTACTCACTATCTGACTTATTCTACTCCAGTCACATTGGCCTAATTGTTGGAAGAAACCAGGAATACTCTTCCCTCAGAGTCCTGGTCCTAGCTATTCCCTCTGTCTGGTTTGTTCATCCTCAGGTCCCAGCATGGCTCACTCCCTCACCTTCTCCAGGTCTTTGCTCAAATGTGGCTCCTCTGTGAGGCTGTCTCTCATTCCCTATTTAAAAGTACATTCACCTTTGCTGCCTTATTTTCATCTATAGCATGTATCACCTTTAATACTATTGTTTTACTTACTTAATTTAGTGCATATCTCCCCCAGCTGGAATATAAGTGCTCTGAGGGCAAGGATTGATCTGTTTTGTTTACTGCTATATCCCCAGTGCCTGATGCATAGTATCTATTCAGTAAATAATTGTTGAGTGTATGAATTACTTAACAAAATAGCATATAATAAAACGAAGTTCGGGTAAGGAGACAGCCAAGTAAAATGAAGCGCTGAAGAAAATCTAGTTAAGTAGTTAAATCTATTTGACCTTAGTTTGAGAGATTCATTCTCAAACTAGCCAAGAGGTCCTAGCTACTTTTTTTTTAATTCATGGATGTTTTTTGTCAGTCTGGTGAAGCTTATGGAATTCTTCTCAGAATACTGTTTTTAAATGAATAAAATGAAATCCACAGAATTGAAAAGGAGACCAATTATTTTGAAATACAGTTCAAATAATTTGTAAAAGGTTGTAATATAATAATAGTATACAATCCTCTATATTGACATATCGTTATTGGGGGT
The DNA here is from genome assembly GCF_000164805.1 of Carlito syrichta. NCBI lineage: Eukaryota > Metazoa > Chordata > Mammalia > Primates > Tarsiidae > Carlito > Carlito syrichta. The sequence continues at coordinate 416,664 of NW_007253206.1, forward strand.
CAGCAAACATCTTATATAAAGGATTAGATACTAAATACTTTTGGCTTTGTGGGCAATACGGTCTGTTGGAACCACTCAATTCTGCCATTGTAGTACAAAAACAGCCACAGACAATATATACATGAATTAGCATGACTGTCTTCCAATAAAAACTTGATTTATAAAAGCAGTCAGAAGGCATAGTTTCCCACATAAAAGTTCTACTGATGGGTCTAATAGCTACCATAATTTTGACATAGCAATGAGCATAAATGATATTTGAGATATCTACAACACCTGTAATGTAACATAAAAATGTTTATGATTTTTGTGGGTGATATCACAAAAATCATAAACATTTTCATATTGCATTACAGGTGTAGATATCTCAAATATCTTTTGCTAATATTAATTATAATTTGTACATTCATAGTTGAAGGAATTACTAAATTATAATTAGAGGTCACAAAAATAAAGATGAAATTTTTTCCCATCCAAGTTCACAGACCCTCTGAATTCTATCCATGGATCCCAGTATATGAACCCCTGAGCTAAGAACCTTAAAAAACAGTTCAAAATGCGCATGTTAACAATTGAATCAACATTTACTTCAGAATGAATGACAACGCTTTCTGAGTTTAGTAAGTTTGGAATAGACGTAGATTCTGGTCACACATAGCTATGTAGTGGTGGGGTGATGGCAAAAATTGATCTCCACAATATCCCACAGCCCCAAGTCAAGGATGTAAGGGGCAGCTACTAAATAGAAACGAACTTAGAAGTAAGCATAGAGGGCTAAATACGATTTTTTGGAGCATAGAGAATGAATTAGCAGACAGACATCTTCTATCAATTTAAAAATTCTAAGGAAGTTGGACAAACTTATTGCATTGCCAAGATTTTGGCCGGGCTCAGCTGCTCAGCCTTTAATCCCAGCACTTTGGGAGGCTGAGGTGAGTGGATTGCCTGAGTCTGCTGGTTCGAGACCCACTTGGGCAACTTGGCGAGACCTCATCTCTACAATAAATAAAAAATTAGCTGGGCATGTTAGCACGTGCCTGTAGTCCTGGCTACTTGGAAGGCTGAGGCAGAAGGATGGCTGGAGCCCAGCAGGTCGATGCTGGGGTGGCCATGAGCATGCCATTGCACTCCAGTCTGGGAAACAGAGTGAGACTCCGACTCAAAAAAAAAAAAAAAAAAAGAAAGAAAGAAAGAAAAAAAAAGAAAGCACTGATGATACTGGCTCTGCTGTATACTTACATACAATGAAAAGGAATATTATTAAGGGTAGCAGTGGAAGGCCCATGACCTTGGCCAGAAAATGGTTGATCCCTTTCCTATGATTCACACATTACCCCAAAGCCTCTAACTTCTTAGAATTTCTAATAAAAACTCTAAATATCCCAGCAATTTCAAACATCACAATTATCACTAATGCTGTCTTATACCCAATTCAGCTTTATAGTGTAACTTCAATGTAATTGTAGCTACTGCATTGATTGGGTCAGAGAATCTATGTGGATTTCAAACCAGACCCAAGGAAGAGTTTTTCAGGACCCAGAAACTTATTCTCCCTTTAAAATGGTAGTTAAAAGAAGAAGAAAAATCCTGGTATTTTGAATTTATGGCAATAATAGAAAAATTGCTAGGTACTTTTGATGAAGGAGTTTAAAGTGAACATAACACTGCATATATTGACTTCATATTTCAGTACACATCCAGATTTATTGATTAGAGAAGGACTGACTCAAACAAAGATTGATTTGATAGAATCACAGTCTGCTTATTTATCATGTGGTGAAAATTTACACATCTACCTAGGCATATGGGTATTACTTTATTGACTCTGAATTAAGTCTTGGCTCAGTGTCAAGTTTTTACCAGCAGCCTATAGACCCCTTTCAGGAAAATTTTTGTTTATATTTGAGAAAAAAACTGTGAAAATAATGTTTTGGTAGCTTAAACACCCGAAAGTACTTTGAAAAAGCAAAATGTAATAAAATTTTGTCAATTGCTATTTGTGGTGATCGTAAGATTGCTGGCCAAATGAAGTTTTCTTTCTATTTATAAAGAAATCAAATGAATAATGTTAACAAGAAGACATTTCAAGCACTTTACATATACCCATTTATAAGTACATTTTAGTATACCAATTAGAAGTCAGTCTCTAAAAAAGGCAGACTGTTAAAGTGAGTAGTCTAGGAACAACCATTCAAAGGCAGTCTAAGTAACTGCTTAGAAGTGCATGGTTAAGTTAGCAGTAACTTAGCTAACATTTACGAAGCACTTAAAATATGCTGGCATTATATTATGCTATGCATTTTTCATAGATGGTCTTTAAACACCTTTACAAAAACCCTGTTAAGTTCTCATTTTACCTTTGAGAAAACAGATCCAGAGAAGCTAAGTGACTTGCCAGAGGACTCACAGCTAATACATGGAGATAGAATTAGAACTAGCTCCAGTGGGTTCTCCAATTTGGGAGTTCTTGAATAAGTTATTCCTCCTTCACAGTGAGGAGGGAGTAGAGAAGAGAAAGAGAAGTTCAAAAGAATTTCATTGAAAATCCTAAATTTTGCATCTATCAGTAATTAATCATTTGGAGGCACTGGTTCTTAACTACAAACCAATGGCATTAGATTTTGAAAGGTAAGGGGTTACGCAATTTGCTACTGGTTATTTCCTTTCTGCACAACAACTGCATTGAAAGGAAAATAGCTACTCATAAGTGTTAAGGGCCTTATTACTGTTCAAATGCCCTTTTAATACTCTTTATGCTGGCAAAGGTACGTTACAAATGAAATACAGGGGAGGAATAATTCAAACTCCTCGGATGGTGGCATTTTGTAAACCTCAAAGCCATAGCACAAATCTCTCTCAAACCTCTGGAAATCCATCTTCATAGCATAGAGTAGGTGGGAAGGGGCTTGCAAATCCTTTTCAACCTGACAGCTCAAAAACCTAACTTGTTTTCTGATTCCTCAGCCGTGACAGGTCGGTGGTAGTGTATTTTTCACTTCAGAATCTAAGAACTCTTGCTAGAATGCGGGGGTCCGAGCAGCTGGGCTTTAATGCTAGATTCGAGGCAGGAAAGACAAAGGACAGAGAATGCAGCATAGGTTAGGCCTCTTCTGGTGTCTTTGTATGAAAAGCATTTGATGATAAACATTACATTTTAGAAGTTCTTGTGCCTTTATTTGTGTGTGTGTGTGTGTGTGTGTGTGTGTGTGTGTGTGTGTGTGTGTGTGTTTGTGTTCGTTTATTTTATCTTGTATTTAAAATTTTTATTTTATTATAGAGATGTGGGGTACAAGTGAGGGGTAACTGCATAAGTAGGCTGCATGCAGGTGAAGTTTGGGCTTCTGACTGGCTCTCACTCCCCCTGGTAGTGGGCCAGGTACCCTCTGTGTTGTCATGTGTCCCCTACCCTCCTCCCTCTCTCCCCTCTCCCCTAGAAGTGTCCACTGACTGCCAATCCCTCCCTTGTGCTAATGTGACTAATGTTTAGGGCCCGTTTATGAATGAGAACATGTGGTATTCAGTTCTTTTTTTCTATGATAGTTCACTTAGTATGATAGTCTTCAACTCTATCCAATTTGCTGGGAAGTCCACGAGTTTGTTCTTCATTATGGCTGTGTAATGCTCTATCATGTGTATGTACCACATTTTCTTTATCCAGTCCACTTTTGGGCAGTAGGATTGGTTCCAAGTTTTTGCTATTGTGAATAGCAATATAATTATAGTAAACATGTGTGTGCAGGTGTCTTTTTTGTTGAATGGTTTGTGTTCTTCTGGGTATATTCCCAGGAGAGGGATTGCTGGATCATATGGAAGGCCAATTTTTAGTTCCTCTAGGAATTGCCACGCTGTTTTCCTTTAGCTACAATATCTTCTTGGCAAATTCTGAACATCTTGCCTGCCGTCTGAATAAATCCATTTTCTCCACTCAGTCAACCCTTTTCTAACCCTTCTTTTTCAAGGAATTATATCACTACAAAAGTTGAGGTGTCAAATAACCTCCCAAATATTATTATTCTTCTTCCACCACCTGTCCACTAAGCTTGAAATGTCCACCCTAATGTTTCATTTATTCAATTGTTTTTTCATTTATCATATCTGTCCATGCACTTATCCACCCACCAGTTTATCAAAAAGAAGTATAGTCTGCTCTGTGCCAAGCACTCTGCTAGGCTCTGGAAATTCATTGTTTATTCAAACAGAAATGACCTTTGCTTTTGGGTGTATGGCTTATTGGGAGAGAGACAATAAGCAAGCAAAGGGACATAGCAGTAACTCGCCTCAAATTGTGCTAAGTGCTAGGATGAATACGAATGCAACAGGGAACCATAACAGAAGATACCAGAAAGGGATTTACTTCCTGTTCATGGGTCTGTTCAGCTGAAACTTAAGACACCATACTAGAGGGAACTCAATTTAAAATACAGATATATCAGTCGCAGGGGTAATGCACTAACTCACTAGAATGGTCACATTCATAGAGGATGGGACTCTGATGGTACGGGTCTCAGGGCTTTCAGTGGTGCATGGGAGAAGAAAAGTAGACCCACTGAACTATGTGGTAGGATCTTTACTAGGTGCTGTTGCTTAAAAGGTTATCTCCTTTCACTCTAACCTCAGCACTAAGAGGTAGGTAGGTATTAACTCCATTCTAGGGGTGGGAAAACAGGTTCTGAGAGGTTAAGCAACTTAACCAAGGTCACAAGGTTAGTACTGGCAAAGCCTAGGAGTAGGAAGCCTAAGGTGTTGGGGAGTTGTGGATAAAATCTAAGGCCTATCAAAAGGAAAGCAGAGGCAAAACAAAAGAAGAAGGGATATGTCATTGATCAAAAATGAATTAAAAGTCCTGCTCCTGTTTTAAAATTGCTTATAATTCACCTGGAGAAAGATGCCAAACTCGTGAGAAAAGACAGAATAATATAATAAGTAATACAAACAGTCAAGTCCAAACTGTTCATTATTACTGAAGAAGATAAACAAGGAGCATGAATGGGAGGAGTTTGGATACTTTAAAAAGGCTACTGGGAGAAAGTTGTCAAAGCCACCTGAAATGGAGACTTTCTTTAAATATAGTGCTTGCTTTCCTTTGCTTGGATGAAGTGATTTTAGATTTCAAGCAGGTTAGGTACAAAACAATGATTACTGAACTGTCTGGAAGGTCAACAGACACATTACGATCATTGAATTATGAATTACTGAAGGCTATATGGGTACAGGCAACATCCCATCTGTGGATACTATTTCAGGTTGAAATACATAATACCAATTGTTGTCCCCAGCTCCACTTCCCGTCACTAAAATGTGACAGTGATTAAATGCAAAATGCAAATATTACAGTATGTAAGTACAAATTTAAAACAATAATGGCCTCTTGTCAGACAATATGGAAAGGCGAAGTTGCATGGAATTTGTTATTATACTTGCAAATGCAGCAATATTTACAATGGGTTGACACAGTGCTATATAACCCAATACAAGGCAAGGAAAGAATTATGGAAAGCAGGACTAGAAAATTGTGAGCACAGAAGAACACTGATTTTAAGGAATTACAAAAGAAGGCACAAAAAGGGAGAAAAATAGTTTCAAGGTCAGTGTTTCTTAGACATTTCTGAATGGTCCCCATCCTTCTGCTTTCTTTTATGAATCAAAGCAAAACCCAAATAATCAAGTTTTTGAAGTTTGCTTCAGGTCTAATGTACCCAATCTCAACTCTAATTTTTAAATTATCTTATACTTCTTAAATCTCCCATTATTCTATGAACTATAAGCTTCATGAGACCAGAAACCATGTCTGTCTTGTTCACCATTGTATTTCTAGCATCTAATAGTGCCTGGCACATAGAGTATGCTCAATAAATATTTATTTGGTATTTGAATGAATAGTTCTCTCTTGGCTGCCTTGAAAGCTCTTGTGGCTTTCCTCCCCTACTGAGGAATTGCCTCAAGGCTCTGTATCTCTCCTTATCTAATTATTTTCACTAAAACCTACTTATTTTATATTTCATTCCCTCAGGGACTCTCTAAAGAGAGAAGATTTTAACAATAAGATTAATAGTTTCAGGCACTGCATTAATCCAGGTCCAACCAGTAAGAGAAAAAAAAAAAATCACTGTAAGTGTTTAAAACAGAAAATTTAATGCAGGGTACTGGTAGGGATATGTATAAGGACAGTTCTACTCTCGGATTAAGAGTATGTTGAAAGCAGCTCTCTTGATGCATAATTCTGTTATGAGCTCATACAATCTAAAAGTTGGAAAGGATCTTAAATATTGTTAAGCTCCAACTCATCAGATGGCTGTTGTGTCCCAGATAGCTATTGCCTACTCCAACATCTCTTCTCCTCCTTCTCCTTAGGCACAGAATACCTATTTTCAGATGGATACATTTCTACCCAGAATAATGATTCTATTTTTCCTACCTTTTTTGCAGTTAGTCAAGCCTATGAGACTAACTTTTGGGCAATGATATTTAAATAAATGTATCAATCATATAGGACTTCCAGGGAGACTTCTGAAAAGAAGTGGACACATTTAAGAGGGGCCCCTTTCTGTTTTACTCCCTCGGCCCTCGCCTTTTTCCATGCCTATAGTGAGAACATGACGGTTGGAACTCCAAGGGACTGGGAGGTTTCCTTGGGGACAGAAGACACGCAGTAGGATGGATCCAACAGGAAGATGGGAACCTAGGTCTGAGATGACACTATAAGATTATCCTGCAGCATTTTTTTTTTTTTTTTGAGTTGGAGTCTCACTTTGTCACCCACACTGGAGTGCAGTGGCCGCTCCCGGCCGCCGCAGCCTCCACCCGCTGGGCTCTGGAGATCCTTCTGCCTCAGCCTTCTGAGTAGCTGGAACTACAGGTGCGCGCTACCACGTCTGGCTAATTTTTTTATTTATTGTAGAGATAAGGTCTCACCAAGTTGCCCAGGCAGGTCTCGAACCCGCGGGCTCAGTCACCTCACCTCGGCCTCCCAAAGCGCTGGGATTACATGCTGAGCCACCAAGCCCGGCCTGCCCTGCAGCTTTGAACTGCTTACTGCCAAACCTGTTTCACACAGAAGAAAAGCAGCATTCTATATTATTTAGCCATTGTTGTTTTGTTTTTTGATATTTTGCTTTCTTTCTATTGTATACAACGGAATCTAATCCTAACTGGATCCAGCTATATTGTTTTTATTGCCTCTGGGACAAATGGTCATTTAACTTTTACTTGGATACTTCCAGTTGTGGGAAACTTACCCTTAAGGTGACCTATTTATCTTTGAACAGCTATGACTAATGGGAAATAGTAAAAATTTTTAAATTTTTTATTTATTTTAAAGCTATGGGTTACAATTCAGGATTAGGTATACAAATGGTCATTGTACAGGTAAAGTTTGGACCTGACTTTGGTTCCTACTTCGCCTAATTTGAGATCAGGTACCCTTATTGATGAAGTGTGCCCTTCCCCCAGTGTCCTGCTACTGCCAATCCCTTTCTTATGGCATTACGATAATTGTTCAGGGTCCACTTATAAGTGAGAACATGTGGTACTCAGATATTACTAATGGGAATTTTTCTTTAGTGAGTACAAGCTCATCTTGTATTTATTTACTTATTTATTTTCTTATTTATTTAGTCAGGGTCCCACTTTGTTGTCCAGGCTGGGAGTGCAGTGGCACCATCCCAGCTCATAGTAGCCTCTAACTCCTGGGCTCAGGCATCGTTTTGCTTCAGCCTCCCGAGCAGCTGAAACTACAGGTGTGTGCCACCATGCCCAGCTAACTTTTCGATTATTTTTGTAGAGGCGATGTCTTACTATGTTGATCATGCTGGAATGAATTTCTGGTCTCAAGCAACCCTCCTTCCTCGGCCCCGCAAAGTGCTGGAATTACAGGCATGAACCACCAACCCCGGCCCTCTTGTCTTTATTTATATTCCACCTATGGATCCTAGAATGGTTTTTGGATCAAAAAGAACCTTCTAATCCTTTTTTTCATGTGTCACGTATTTGAAGATGTGCTCGTATTATTCTGAGTAGGTTCATCTCCAATCTAAATATCTCCAGTTCTTTCACCTACTCCTCACAAGGCATGGTTTCTTCATTCTAGCAAGCTTAACCTAGCTTCATGTATAAGTTCACACAACAAGCCCTCATGGAAAGGAGCTCCAGGCTATAAGAGTCAGCTGTGTTGCCCACAGCCCTATTTATTTAATAGATTCAATTGAATTAAGGAAAAGATACATTCTATTTGTTCTATGCTAAATTAGCAGCCTGCAGTTTACATAATGAACCTCACTATTTAGGGTGGGCTAAAATCGAGGTTAAAACAAACATGATCATTTAATCCTATACTATATTATAATAGTGAGTGCAGCAAGAGACAAAGTTTTAATTCATTATTAACCACATTGTACACAAACCAACTTCTCCTTTTATATAGTAAGAGGCAACATTTCCAGAGTCATTAGCTGTTGCTTAATCTGCTTAAATAAAGCTCCCTTCCTACATGTTTTCTATGGCAGTAGCCAATTCAGACTGTTGGGCTCTCATCTCCAGGACTATCTGCTTAGCACTTGTCAATCACTTCTAATGGCAACATATTCCAGAAAGCTACTGAGAAACCACATTCTACATGCATTAGAATAAATTTCCAGCTTTTCAAAATGCATGCCTAGATTATGCTTCTCCTCCTACCATCCCACTAGAACAGTGGCAAAGGTCATTGACTCCTACCTGTCAAATTCAATAAATTAATATTGCTCATCATCTCAGCTGACATCTCTGTGGTATTTGACACTGTTTATTACCTCATTTTCAAAATTCTCTCCTCCCTTGGTTACGGACATGGCGCCCCTACTGGTTCTTCTTTTCTATGGCCAATCCTCAGTTTCCCCTGCTGGGTCCTCTTCCTCTGATCACTCCTTAATTGTTGCTTTTCTTCACAGCCTGGACATGGCCCTCTGCTCGCCTCACTTCAAACCTTTCCCTTGGACAATCCCATCCAGTGGAATCAGCATAAGCTAATGAATTTTGGTTTGTATCTCCAGCACTGATCTCTCTCTTTTGAACTCCAAACCATTTTTTTTTTTGAGTTGGAGGCTCACTCTGTCGCCCAGACTGGAGTGTAGTGGCCGCTCCCGGCCACCGCAGCCTCCACCTGCTGGGCTCCGGCGATTCTTCCGCCTCAGCCTTCCGAGTAGCCAGAATTACAGTAGCCGGAATTACAGTAGCCGGAATCTGAGTAGCCGGGCTACCATGCTCGGCTAATTTTTTTTTTTTGGATTTATTGTAGAGATGAGGTCTCGCCTGCCCAGGTGGGCCTCGAACCCACGGGCTCAGGCAATCCATTCACCTCAGCCTCCCAAAGGCGCGGGATTACATGCTAAGCCACCAAGCCCGGCTTCAAACCATTTTTTTAACTGATACAAGGGCAGAGCTATCTTGATGACTCACAAACCATATATCTTCAAAACTCATCACCTTCTCCTCCAACTCAAATACTCAAGCTAAAATCTGGTAATCAGGTGTTTTCTTCTCTTTCTATAGTTATTTCTCCCAACAAACATGTCATGTTATTATTATTATCTCCATTTAAGTGTGTAAAAACTGAGGCTCAGAGTGGTTAGGTAGCTTGCCCACAAATCCCTCAGCTAACCACGTGGCTAATTCTTTTTTTTTAAATCAATAATCAATAGTTTATAATTCTAACATATTTCAGTCTGTAACTTTTATCTACTATGCTAAATTTTTCTTACTAGGTAATTCTATTATAGAGTATTTTGTCTTCATCTTGAAAATCAGAGAGCAAGACCCTAAGGGAATGGGACACTAAAAAGGAAAGTGTTGTTGGGACATTAGGTTAGGAAGTGAGATCGTATCCCAGAGCAACTGAGAGAAACATAAACTCAAAATGTTCAGGAAATAAAGGGCAGTTAAAGGAAAAACTGGGTAGAGACCAGACAGGGCAGAAAGGGTCTCAGACCAAAGTCGTATTTCTTAGGGTCTTTTTGAGAGACAATTGACCTTACTAAGATTTCATTTAGCTTATAGTTAAGTGGTTTCAGGTAGGAAAGGGAAGAACCTTTTGATCCCAAACCTTGATGCCCACCTAACTTATACTGACATCAAAAGGGTCTATTGACTGATACACATAATGAGTAAGTATGATGAATAGCTACAAAATATAATAACTGACATTACTTTGAAATAGAAGCAAAGATACAATTTTCATAGCACATTCAGCCACAAAAATTATAAGCCAGTTGACAATAAAATAATTATTCTCAAAATATTTTTTCCAATTCAGTTTGGTTAAGCGTCTCTCTATTGTAGTGGTTTTTATTTCCTCCTCCCCAAATTTCATCAAGCATTTTATTTTCTGGCTTTAAGCTAAATAATCCCTTTAGAAATGGAACATAATCAGTATACAAAAGGTATTGGGACATTAAATTTCTTTAATCTTAACATTTAATCAGTATCTGTTGCTTGACCAAATAGATATATTCCAACAATATTGGCTATAAGACATTCCATTTTGTTGTTGCTTTATACTAGAACACTAGGGATGTGTTTCCCATGTGTTCCTCTCTTTCACCCCACCAAGTGGGATTTGTTAAAAATGCTGAGAGAAGTAGGTATCAAGAAGATGTTTCTTAGATGACATAGATGCCATGACTCTTTAGAGGGAGAGGTGTTTTGTTTGGTGTCTTTCTTCCACTATAGGTCCATTGTCCTCCTTACCCTTTTTTTGGAAAATAATTTATCTTAATCTCGGTTGACTTCCTGAACATGTCTTCACTCTTCTTATGAGTCTATATAAATTATAAAAAGTATAGTTATAATGCTATATCTCACCACTAAATGCTGTGTTTTAACACAAGCTACTCTAGCATGAAAATTTCTTATGTTACAGTCTTAGACACTTAAAAAAGTAAATAATACTTTTTCTTAATCAATATGTATATTTGAACTCGGGGAAAGTGAATTTATTTAAAAGAAGGAAGCATTTCAGTTAAAGTTCAGGTTTCTCAGGACCCCTACCTATCACCATACACAAAAATTAACTCTAAACGGATCAAAGACCTAAATGTAAAACCTCAAACTATTAAGAATCTTAGAAAACGCAGGAGACACCCTTATGGAAATTGGAACTGGCAACCAATTCCTATTCAGAATCCTAAATGCCCATGCCTTAAGAAATAAGATAGACAAGTGGGACCTCGTCAAACTAACGAGCTTCTGCAAATCAAAAGAAACTATCAAGAGAGCAGGGAGACAGCTCACAGAATGGGAACAAATATTTGCCGACTGTACATCTGACAAAGGCCTACAAGGAACTCAAATGTGCTGCAAGGAAAAAAACAAACAGCCCATTAAAAAGTGGGCAAAGGATATGAATAGACACTTCTCAAAAGAAGATATAGGGACAGCCAACAGACACATGAAAAAGTGCTCAGCCTCACCCATCATCAGAGGAATACAAACCAAAACCACATTGAGTTACCACCTAACCCCAGTAAGAATGGCCATCATTAATAAAACAAACAACAACAGATGCTGGTGAGGATGTGGAGAAAAAGGAACGCTGGTAGGAATGTAAACTAGTACAGCCTCTTTGGAAGACAGTGTGGTGATTTCTGAAAGAACTAGAAATTGACCTTCCATATGACCCAGCAATTCCACTATTGGGAATATACCCGGAGGAACTCAAATCATTCTACAAAAAAGATACTTGCACAGGTGTTTGTTGCAGTTCTATTCACAATAGCAAAAACATGGAACCAACCATGTTGCCCATCGAAGCTGAACTGGATTAAGAAAATGTGGTACATATACACAATAGAATATTATGCAGCCATAAAGAAGGACAAACATGAACTTTGCAGCAACTTGGATGGATTTGGAGTGGATCATATTCAGTGATCTATCACAGAAACAAAGAACAGAGTACCATATGTTCTCACTCATAAGCAGACCTTGAACAATTATAATGCTATAAGAAAGGGATTGGCAGTAGTGAGAAACTGTCAGGGGAGGGGTGTTGGAATTGGCAATTGAGGGAAACTGCGAGGGGAGGGAGGGGCATACCACATCAAGGGTACCTGCATAATCAACGTTTGTATACCTAACCCTAAATTGTACTCCACATCTTTATAATAATAATTTTTAAAAAGGTCACGTTTCTATGACCTCCTTCTCAATGACATCGTCAAAATGCCTTCAGGTGGCTTCAAGTGGCTTATGGTTTTATTTATAAAATAGTTAGAAAAAAGCCACATACTTAACTGTAAATAGCTACTGCTTTATTTTTGAGGCAATCGAAATTATAGTCTTTATAAACTGATTAAAAGGCAGGACTGAGAATTTCTTCCATGTGTCTCAGTTTCTAAATGCCGTGTGTATGAACCTTAGACAATGTTCATAACCTTTCAGTTGTCACATTTAAAATAATAACTTATTGTGATCTTATTTTTCTTATAGTATTATATGAACTTATGGATTAATAATCAGAAGATGCTTTCTTGGCTGGATCTTGTTTTTGTTTCAAGGTGTCTCACAGGCACACAATAATATAAGTAGCTTATGAATTCTGAATTTTCTTATATTTTTCTCTGAATTATTTTGTCCCTGTCTCATGTTTTTATAAGAATTTAAGTCCTGCCAGATTGAATCATGCCAGTATTCCTTATGACCCAGGAGTCTACCTTCAACTGTGGCAGTAAGAGAAATTTTATAGTAAGGTAAGAATAATCCCTTATAATCTTTTTACCCATATTTAAAAATTATTTTATTATTATTAACTGACAAATTAAAATTGTATACATATAGACTACAGCATGATGTTTTGAAATATGTATAAATTGTGGAATAGTTAAATCAAGCTAAGTAACATATGCATTACCTTACATATGTAACTGGTTTTCTTTTGTGGTGAGAACATTTAAAATCTACTCTCTTAGTAATTTTCAAGTACACAATACATTATTATTAACCATAGTCACTATGTTATACAATATATATCTTGAAATTATTCTTTCTGTCTAACTAAAATTTTGTATCTTTTGATCCCCAATAATCTTAACTACTATCCAACTCATTAAGAATCTTTAATACACAAATTTATCTTAACATCCTTGTAACCTTATATTTTACACTTGAATTACTATGTTTTTCTATATGATGATAAACAACTGATTTGACTAATCTTTACCCACCGAATTGCCCAATTTATTGATAGAATAAGCTGGATATTTTGGTATTTTAGCAATGTAGCCAAAGGCACAAACCAAATAAGCAACTGAATAGGGAAAATGTTTGTGACAATTTGGCTTGAGGGTGCTGTCAAGCTCTCCTGGCATTCAACAAGATTCCTTTTCAGGGAAACCAAAGGACATGGCAAGACCAATTATCACATCAGGTCAGCATCAAGTCTTAAAGACCATGGAAAAATGTAGAGATTGGTGGCAGACTTGAATCAGGAACTAACGACTAGGTGGTATCAGACATATATGAATGTAACTGACCTTCAGATCTTCTTTTGACATGTGAACTGTATTGTCACTTGACTTCAAGAGTTAAGATAGTAAACTCCTGTGACTAGGCCATGTGCTTCCAGATGATTCAGTTACTGACAAAAATCACTAATGGGGGGAGGATATTTTTAGAAGTATAGAATCCCAAACTAGCAAGAAGTGGGTCTGTTCTAATCATTACTGACCAAATTTCTTGGAGTGTTAGATTTCTTAATGGAAATCATCTTTTAAAGGTATAGATTCAGACTTCTGAAAGACTGAAGTCCTTTTGGAAGAGGATGACTAGTGTGATGAAGGGAATCCAAGTCATGATATAAGAAACCCGAAGTGTTTAATTAGGAGTGAAAAAAATATTTAGGATGGGTTGTTTTGTCAAAGAAGGATTAAGTTTGTTTTCTCTGACAACTTATGACAAATCTAGGAACTGACTTCAGCTCAATATGTGGGACAATTTTCTATTAATTGGAGCAGTCCTAACAAGAATGGGCAGCCTTGATAAGGTTTTCTGTTATCATAGGTCTTTGGATACATAGATATGGGGTAAACAATGGGTAGGAAGAGGGTAGAGGGGAGTCCTGAAATACATAAATGTTTGGGCCCAGTCTGTTGTTGGTAGAGTACTGGATATGTATGACTAGTTAGTGAAGATTAAAACATATAGAATTGAAAGTACTGATATAGGCTTCCTGTTTTTAATTTTTTTTAACCAAGTGAGGCCTGCTAATGATTTAGGGAGGCAATGAATAACACTTTTCTTCTTTTTCTGAAGCACATGGACTTTGGAGTTAGGATGCCTAGGTCTGCATGTAGACTCTGCTATTTACTAGCTGAGTGACTGCAGAAAAATTTCTTAAACTTTCTGTGCCTTGGTTTCCTCAAGTGTAGAGCATGTAAATAGTGCCTTGTATTCACACACACATACACATACACACACAAAATGCCCTGTGGATGTTATTTATAATAGCTCTTAACTGAGATACAGATACAGGAGTCAGCAGGAAGATAAAATATCACGTTAGCGCTGATAAAGCTAAAATGGAGATTGTGGCTTTAGATTTGCAGCCAAGCGGTTGTGCTAATTCTTCACTCCTGATCACTTTACTCACCCAGTCATTGACCCAACTGGGCAACTATAGGTCTTCTCTGTAGGAGCTGGTCCCTTTCTTTTTTGGCATAGAATGTGACTGTCTCATGGATAAGATGGTTCCAGAAAGTGAGAAACTCAGAAAAGATCAAGCCGATAAATAAAATAATTCACTCATCCTTCAATGGTGTGGAGTAAGGAAGGGGTGGAAGAGGTAGAAGTATTCTTCTAGTCAAGCTTTCTCCCCATGGAGATATGAGGTAAAAAATGAAGATTCATTCTCTAATGAGAACACTGAAGAAAGAAAGAAAACAAACAAACTACCATTTCAAAAAATATCATTTCAGACCCACAAAGTAGAATAGAAATCTCAGAAGCAAAGTCTTTTAATAAGTTTTGCTTTCTATCTCATTGCCCTCATTTTTTATAGACCTGCAAAATTTCATTAGGATTTGGCACTAGTCCCTGGAACTGGCCTTTGGGAGTCACTGAACCAGATGACTTTTAAGATCCTTCTAACCATGAGATGTTATAATTCTATGATAGATTTTCATTTGTACCTGGACTGCAGAAGAGAACCAAGGGACTAGACCTGGGTCAAGGGACAGGCAGATCCTGAAAATGTGTCTGTGAAAAGGTTGGCAGTCAGGCCCAGAGCAGAGACTTTTTTCTCCTTGAAATTCTTAATCATATTTCCCAACTGTCAATATGGAGAACAATTTATCTAAAAAGGCCAGAGGGTTGTCATAAGGAGAACTTGATGTCAAACCTCTGTACCCAACCTTGGACTTCGGGCTTTCCATTGCCAGCCTGTGCACCATGGTAGTTGGAAGAAAAGACAGAAATGTCAGTTTCGGCATCTCTCTCAGTAACAACATTTCAAATGTGTTCGTTTCTTTGTCTTAATATTTTATTACCAGTTTGCAGTTCTCAACCCACGTGTGGTCCCACGTCCTCCCTTGTGAACTGATGAAGCTACGTCGCAGCAAATTGAAATAGAAAACCACATATCCAGGGTGATTTATCGTTAATGTGAAATTCTATCCTAACCTGAAAGTTAAGGAGCAGAAATCTCAAGCTATTTCAAAATTCATATTACAAGACAGACAATCAGATGCCCCCAAACCACAACATCTTGTACTCTATTAATCGTACACTGACAGAGCCCTTTGGTTGCATTTGTATTTCCAAATAAATACAAACATATGTCACCATTTTTTATTGATTTTGGACTTTCCTAGGAAGGAAACACTGTTAAATTATAATAAATGGTGTCAACTAAAACAAATAGCGCAAAACCCATTAAGAAGGCATTTGTTGCAGAACTTGGTTTGATTTGTTGGCGTCAGTTGAAATCATGTCAAAATAATGTCTTTGGAAACCAAATAAAAATTTGTTTGCAAATTTGTCCGCAGCAAGCATTTCTAGAGCATAAAAATCTTTAAGAATCAATATGGTTTTATTCAGTATGCAAATGTACTGAAAAGCATTATGGCAAAAATTCCATTGCTGAATTATACGATAGTGTTAGTGAATTAATAAATAATAATAGATGATAAATAATAGAGAGACTGAATTAGATAATACATTTATGAAGAAGTAGAGGAAGAAAAAGATTAAGGGGGATAGTCTTGGGAGAAGATCAATTTTCAGATAAGCTAAAATAACATTTTATATTCAGAAAATTAATGGAGTTTAGTCCTGCAACTCACAAAGTCCAGTTAAACTAAATTTCACTGCAGCCTTTTAAAAAGGAAAAGAGATGCAAACTGCCTAGTTCTGAAGTGATAACCATTGGAGTTCTAATATGAGTCAGTCTGCATCTATGATTTGCACAACTGTGTTTTCCTTCCAGGTAATTGGGAATTTAATTGCTATTGGATAAAATTTGAGTCTTATTTGTGAATGATGTCAGTGTAATGTATCCCATTGTGCATTCCTGAGAGTCACTGTAATGAGGCAAATGGGAGGGCTGCAGTTGGTGCTGGACTTCAGTACAGAAATAAAAAAGAGCTTATCTTCATTATACCCCAGTTCCTCTTCTACTTCCTTCTTGCTCCTCATTTCACTGTGGTGTTCAAGCTGGGTCAGGTTTTGGCTCTCTATCAGTTTCCTCCTCACACTGAAACAGATCCATCCTACTTTCTACCCCTTTTAATCTCATTCCTAGTATGTTTAAAGGAGTTAGTTGTGTCTTTATCTCTTACCTCTCCTAGGTAGTTTCTGTTTCTTTTTGAAAAGTAAAACATGTTTTAAAACCAAGCCAAATCCCAACCACCATCTATTATCACTATAGTTTTATAAAAGGAAGGGCACTTTAATGCCACTCCCCAAATAAAAGCAGGAAGGACATAATCTCAGAATAATGGGCAGATTTTAAATCGAATACATTTAACTTTCTGACAAACTCTCATTACATTGACCTTGTTTTTCTAATTTTGTAAAAAAAAAAAATTCAAGTTTCATCCCAACCCAGACAATTTTGTAAACTGATGTCTGAAACTGTTATTCTAAACCAATAGCATTGCTGCGATGTTCAGAAGGGAGGGTGATGTTTCTTTTTTCTGATTTTCTGTGGTGAAGTGAAGTATAGTAACAGAACAAAGCTGAATGAGGCTCTGAGGTTCATCTTAGGGATCAGACAGTAACAGCAGGCTCTGGGGTAAAGTAGAAAGAATTTGTGGAATATTGGAAAGACAAGTAAGGCCCTATCAGTGGGGAAGGGTATTAGAGAAGGTCATGGGGGCTTTACAAACATGGTTGCTCAAGGGGAAATAACTGCAGGTTCTTCTCCTGGCTCTTACAACCTCTTTGACATGAACAGTTAGAATTGTAGGATTTTGTATGGTGGTGCTAGCCTTTTGCTGTCCATATCACACTGTGCAGCCAGCTTCCTTGTTGCAGTGATTGGATGTTGCAATTCCCCTTTCTCTGTAAGGCATCGCTGATGTAACCCCACTGGGTTGGCAAGAGATCATTTTTTATTGATTTAAATTTTGCAAAGTGTTCTGTAAGCAAAGTTTTCTAGAATCAGGGAGAGTAAAGTTACTGAATTATGCATGTGTTGTATGTACACAGTATATTTGTACTCACGTGTATATTCCAACTTGTAATGCAGATCATACCCGTTTCTCTTTTTTTTTTCCTTTGCAAAAAAGGGGCCAAAAGAGCTAAATCAAGCTTGAACTAAGTGCTGTCAGAGTTCCAGCTTTGGGGGTTGTTAGAAGCATGTGAGGAAAAATCCAACAGAACAATGCCCTGTTGTTAGTTGTGAGTGAAACCTAGAGACCATCAGAGGGAGTACTTTAGCTGCTGTGAAAGGTCTCAGAGGGAGACAGATAATAAATGTACAACAAACAATCCAATGTCAGAAATGATCACTATTGCAAAATGAGACTGAAAGCCTATTTTTTTAGCAATTTCTACAGATGAATCCCAACTCTGGCCATGACCAATATTAGCTGGATAATTCTTTGAATCTGGCTAATGTGAAATCTTGCAAGGACAAAGTTGATTTGCTCACTAACCGGTAAGAAGTACTGGTCATGCATGCTTAAATGTGCTAATAGTTCTGGTTTTTAATGGTACCTACTGAATGAAGATGATGTTATGCATTTTTAATTGTTCGCCTATGATGTGACATTAGCCATGCCTTTCTGACTCATAGGAAGATTTGTTGACCAGCACTGACATTAGCTGGAAATGGATCTTTAAATTATCAGCTCCTCCCACATTTTCCTTGCTTTTGTTTTCCCTAGTGCCTTGCAACTCTAACCCAGATCACCCTCTACCTCATTCCTAAAACAATGTTTAAAGTGGCAAAAAATATGTAGCAGCCTCAGACCGCTTTAATAGAACTTGTTACACTCAGCCAGGAGTAAGATTTGTGCATTCATCCTACCCCTGAATTGCAGTGTTCCTCACACTCACTTGCTAGCTGACTTTTGTTCTGATCTCTCACACCACAGCTTGTCCAGTAATTTGGCCTTGTCTCCTTCTAGGACTGAGTCCCCACTCTGAAGCTTGCCCACCTCTCGCTTAACTTCTCTTCCTAGAGTCTGCCCCAGCCCACTCCTTGATATCCTTTCCACTGACAAGATACAGACATGTCATAATGTGATGCACTCTCTGCTTGAATTCTGGGCTGGAATCTTTCTGAATTTCTTGCTACTGAGTTTGCTCACCTCCCTCTAACTACTGTTTGAGGCTGTGGACATAGCTTCGGATATCCCAACTTTCCTGGCTGAGGTCCTGCCTCTGCATTGTAGTCAGGTTCCCTCAGTATCTTTCCTAGTTAATGGATCATTGCTTGGCCCAGCTTCCTTTCCCTTCATACTCTGTGGCTGAATCCATCTTTGATTTGTCTTTATAGATGATGTGAGGGGTACTGCAAAAAGTTCTACCTCCAAAATCTCCATCAATGATACCCAAAAATTTAGGGTGCAGCGCAAAACTCGTGAATTCTTTGGCTCATTTCCAGAATGAATTTTAGAATGGCCAGCAAAGTTTTCAAACAAAGTTTATTAGAGAAAGAAGAGAGAAGAGAAAGGGAGACAGGTCAGAGCTTTTACTCTTTACAATAGACCTGACATACTTTCACAATGACTGATATGCTAAAAGGATGGAGTCCAGGTAACCACAACTCTGGAGGTTGACATCTCTGGGTTCTTGATGGGAGGAGAGAAGGGAAGGGATGGTCTTTTCCTGACCACATTGTCTTTTGCAGGAGACTTGCCAGATGTTCACAGACTCCTGAGCTAAAAGATGGTCTTATTATCATTTCTATGGTATTGGTTAATTAAGGGGGTGGTATTTGGCTTTCTGTCTTAGACAGGGAACCTGAAAGTTTTTTAGTAATTATTATGCTAAACCATGAATTGAAACATTGAGCTGTCCTAGTCTTACGGTAGAGTTTTTGTTTGATTTGCCGAGGGGGTGGGGTAGGCTGCCAGCTTGGCCTACAGTAAAATGTAATTTTTAAAATGTTTGAATGCTTCCTAAAACCTGCCTATGAAAGATGTATCTATCTTTGTCTAACCCATGCTAGCTATCCTGTTTCATTATCTATAGGAAACATCTGTTAAAAAATGTACATTTTCAGGTGTCTTAGGGTGAAGGCATAGCTAGGCTAAGCTGTTGTAATGAGTAAACCCAAATCTGTAATGTCTCAACACAGTAGTTTATTTCATGTTCACATAACTGTCCTGTGCAGGTTTTCAGGTCAGCAAGGTGGTTCTTGTACATCATATAGAGATTCAGACTTTTCCCATTGTGTTGCCCCTTAATTCCCTAGGGCCTCATCTACATCTACATCCAGCTGGTGGAAGAACAAAAAAAGTGAGTCTGGTGAGTCAGACCCTTTTCTTAAAAACTTTGACCTGGGCCGGGTTCGGCGGCTTGGCCTGTAATCCCAGCACTTTGGAAGGCCAAGGCAAGGGGATTGCCAGAGCCCACGGGTTCGAGACCAGCCCGGGCAACTTGGTGAGACCTTGTCTCTACAATAAATAAAAAAAAAACATTAGCCGGGCATGATAGCGCACACCTGTAGTTCCAGCTACTTGGAAGGCTGAAGCAGAGGGATCGCCGGAGCCCAGCAGTTCAACGCTGGGGTGGCCGTGAGCGTGCCACTGCATTCCAGCCTGGGCGATGGAGTGAGACTTCAACTAAAAATAAATAAGTAAATAAGTAAATAAATAAATAAAAAATAAAATGTTGTGACTATGTATTTAATTTAAAAAAAAAAACAATTTTGGCCAGGAGGTGGCACCTCATACTTATTTTAACATATCATGGGTCAGGATTCAATCACATGGTCACATCCAGTTGCAAGGGAGGCTGAGGAATATAGTCTTGTCATTTTATCAGGTTAAAAAATGGAAGAATAGATTTTGGAGGACAGATAACCGTCTCTGCCATACCAGGTAAAGATAACACACTAACTTCTTTTTAGTCTTTGAAACCCTAACACAATTTTGTTCATTAAATGGCTAATACCTTTTTTTGAAAGCAGATTACAAAATAATAGGATATGAGGCTACTGGAAACAGGAAAGACAAGAAGATGGAAACAAAGTAAAGATGAAAAAGATGTCTCAGTTTTAGTTCAGGTTGGCTGTGGTTCTAAACCCAAAATGCTTGCCAAGTGAGGGTCTTCAAAACACAAATCATCCAGTGTTGTGCTTACTTCTGTGTCAGCTGTCTTGTGAAGGAGAGGGAGCAAAATACTCCCAAAACTCAGGTTCTTAGTTTGTTCCACCGAGTTCCTGCTTCTTTATAAGATTTTTCATCTCTGTACCAAACCAGAAAAATTGAAATCCCATCAATTTCATTCTTCTTTGGTCTTTACTCAGGTCACAATGAAACAATAGTTTTCTTAACAGCTGTTCATTTGGTGTCAGGCTGCCCACTGGGAGCCCTATTATATATGGGACCTTTTTTATTTCATGTAGGAATAGGTTCTGTTTCCTGTTGGACCTGCCACTTTACAGTGACAAGGACTGACCTCTAGTTCATTTACATCCTCCCTTCTCCCATATCCCTACAGGCTGTGAGAGACTGACCTGTGCTGGTGACTGACCAACACATACTTAACCAGTTGGAGCATGAGTTGATTTCCCAGGGAACAGGGAGGCGAGTGAGAGGGTGGAGGTTGCCAAGTAATGAACCTCAGATGTTGTCTGCAGAGTTGTTAATGGGGCTGAATTTGATTTGTGTTTAGCCTGCAAGCACTTTGCAATGGTAGATGGGAGGCAAGGGTCTGCAGGTACAGAGGCATTTTGCTTTTTAGCTTGTAACCTGGCTATGTTTGCTGGATGGCAAAAGAATCATTGAAGGTAGAGAGTCATGAGCAAGTCAATTCATTCTGGATGAATAGATTTCTAAGGTTCTTAGGGCCTCATTAGTGTAGACAGTTATTCACGTAATGCGAAGCGAGGAGTGCTCCAAAAAATATTTTTCTTGCAATGTCTGAAATTCCATCATTAAAGATCACCCTTTACAAACTTTCTAAAGAGATTTTAATAAAGTAAGTTTATGTCATAAACAATTTTTTTTTTTTTTTTTTTTT
>NW_007253206.1:438343-460695 GCF_000164805.1 Carlito syrichta
TGTAGAGAAGAGGTCTCGCTACCCAGGCGGGTCTCGAACCCGCGGGCTCAGGCAATCCACTCACCTCAGCCTCCCAAAGGCGCGGGATTACAGGCTGAGCCACCGAGCCCGGCTGTCATAAACAATTATGTAGCACTTGCTGTACACCAGGCACTGTTCCAAAGACCTTATAGATACTAACACGCCTATTCCTTATAACAACCCTGTGAGGTATTATTTTTAGTATCCCCATTTTACAGACAAGCAAATGGGGGGTGAGGGAGGGAGGGCAGGAGACAGAGAGGGAGACAGAGACCTGGAAACACAGCTAGTGAATGGCAGAGCCAGGATTACAAACCTAGGCAGTCTGGTTCCAGAGTCTGAGCTCTTAACCATTATCTTACACTGCCTCTCATAGCAAATATTTGTACTTTGATTTGGGGGAAGTGTAACTCATTGTAGTAGAAATTCACTTACCTAATCATACTATCATCCCTTCCACCTAGTGGAGAGCAGCAGGACTCTGAATATTTGGATGGGAAGGGGCATAAGAGGTCCCGGTGAGACTATTGGGGGAATGAGGGTATTGCAAAAGGGCTTGATCCCACCAGTACCTATTCTCCCTAAACATGCGTCACTCTAGGAATAGTGCTTTTATCTCTTTCTTTTAGTGTTTATGAATTTGATTTTAGTGATTAGCATTTTCCATCTCACTTCTTTTTCTAAGAAAAACTGTATTTAGTATACTCAGAGCTGGTATAGGCCGAACATGAAGCCAGGTGGATTCCTATTTACTCAGGGAACAAAGAATGGTTTGGGTTGACTGGGAAGCCATGGACAACCATCTGAAAAGCATTTTCTGTTTCTGTATTCAGTCAGTGCACCTTGCTGTTCCAGGACAGCTTAGTGGAGGCTTTTCTGACAGGATTACTTCCTCTTGCCTGAGTTCCCCTTGGATAATTTGGTACTGGACACTGCTGTCTGATTTCTCAGAGCTCCTGTTAGTTTTTTCTCTTCTTGCTTCCTTCTCACACCATTGGCAAAGGGACACTACTGTCTCTCCAGAGGGTTTTTATTTGATGTCACATGGCTCATGACTTTCAGTCTATAGCTGGCACTTTTACACCTCTATCTGTGGTTATTCAGATCTTCAATTCTTGTATTAGACTTATATGTCTCACTGGATATTCCAGAGGAATATCTGATAGAAAATGAGAGGGGAATGATAATTTTGGAGGGTGTAATTCCACCAGTCCTTGTCCCCGGAACAATTTTCCCAGCCAGATATAACTGTTAGTGAGTCAGCAAATATCTAAGCACCTACTATGCATGGGATGCTACTAAATCACTGGATGCCCTAGGGAATCTGAGCTGACCTTACTAGGCCATTCCATTCTCTCCTAGAGAAAGAAAAAATACTGTATCTTGACTGACAAAGAGACTTTTCGTTCCCTGTGCATAACTGAGGATTCAGCTTCTACACTTCGGCGCTGAGCTCGTTGTCTTCATAATTAATGCTAAAAAGAGCAGATTTGGAAAGAACACGGGAACAAGAGGCTAAGTCTCCAGAGGAAGCCTTAGAAGTGGACTCGGTGCGTTCCCCCCTACACCATTAATCCCCCATGGTCACATGCAGGGAATACAAATGCCCTTTCCCATCCTTCTGGTTCTATTTCACCATAAGACAATTGACCTATCGCCACTATGAGGAGCAAAGCCTCAAACAAAGCAGCTGCCGAAAGGACTTTGTCAAGCTGGAAATGAATTATTAATATGGCTCTGAAAGGGAACGGCATCGGAAACCAGCTTCTTTATTATTTACATTAATGAGCTGGAAGACGATGCAGTGAGCAAAATCCCAAGTTTGGCGAATGCTACATTTTGAAGTGCAACAATGAGTGAAGAAACAACGAAATCCAACAAATGTAAATTCAGACTAATGTCTCTGAACAAAAGGCGCAAAGAGGGAATATTTTCAGACCAGGAAAGGGCTAACGCAGGGTGGCAAGTCATTACTGAAATTCCCTACCATCAGTTTGTTTGAGAATGAAGCTCAGACTTAGGAAGGCAAGAAAAAATGCCTCAGATTGCCTACTGGACAGACACAATACAATGCACCTATCAAAGGAGGCGGCATTATCTCTATTAGAGATGTGTGCCCAGTACAATATGCCATTCGTCTCTTATCTGGGTTGAACGGGAAAGTCAATTATTCTAATACAATATCATATTCTGCTCCTCAGAGAGATTCTGAGTCTTCACAGCTTGATTGGCAGAAGAGTGTGTGTGTCTGCAGGATTTCTGAATACTTCTTCTAATGCTAATTGCTTTCCTTTTGCTACATACAGAGCCCTGTTTCCTATAAATACCCTGCCTCCTCCCCATTATCAGAAATGATCTTTTGCTTAACCCTCTCCTTCTTCACTCCAGCCATGTCATCTAAATATTCTTCTGTTAGCTCTAGTCTGGTGATGTCAGAATTGATATCTGCCTTCACAGGAAGCATAACGATCTCTTAAGATGAGAGATGCGGCGACATTTTCCCCACTAAATTAGATTCTCCCCAAGACTGGTATTTTTATTTTGTCTGAATTGTACTTTGTTCTATTATATCTTTTAGTTGCTAGAAATGTGGTCACTTATGTTCCTCTGCATTTTTGCATTTTACAAGCTCCCATTTCTGCCTCTTAAAAAAAATCTTCAAGTGATTCTGGCCTCTTGGTTACTGGCAACCCACTAGTTGCCCTCGTTTTCCCTGTTCTCCTTTGCTCTGACTCTAGCTTGCCTACTTGGCCTAGAGCCATTGCCTGTTCTGATTTCTAGAACCTGCATGATCTCTACCAAATTTCCTTACTTCTCTGGTCTGTCTTTATGGTGATTCCTTTATGGATACTTTTCTTTGTGCCATTCTGTACCATTTATTTCCAGTAAGGCTTTGGGTCAATTTGAGGAGAGAGAGGAGGATGGCTGAGGGGGCTGTGTGTGTATGTCTGTGTATTGTGTATGAAGCCACTTGGAAATTACTTTTTTTTTTTGAGTTGGAGTCTCACTCTTGTCACCCAGGCTGGAGTGCACATCACGCTCACGGCCACCACAGCCTCGACCTGCTGGGCTTAGGAGATTCTTCCACCTCAGTCTTCTAAGTAGCTGGAACTACAGGCGCACGCCACCATGCCTGGTCAGTTTTTGTGGTTTATTGTAGAGACGAGGTCTCACCAAGTTGCACAGGCTGGTCTCGAACCCCCAGGCTCAGGCAATCCTCTCGCCTCGACCTCCCAAAGTGCTGGATTACAGGCTGAGCCACCACTCCCGGCCTGAAATTGCTTTTAATACTTTCTGTTAAATATCTATTGCAATGAGGCAGGACGTTTTAAAATAATTGTTAACATTGTCGATAATATGGGTTCACGTGATATACCTGGGCTGCAGCTTTCCTCAACCTGAATCCTGCACTGGGTGGGCCTCTGGCAATGTTTAGGAAAGAGGTTTGATCTGATTTAGCCACTCCTATTGTGGAGCATAATAAAATACATATGCATAGTTCTTGAAGTAGCAACAGTTATGGCTGATCATAAATGATCTTTGGCATTTTACAGTTTAAAAATTGTTTTCTGATGTATTATCCTGTTTAATCCTTTTATTAGGTTGAGCCATATGAAATTGCTGATATTTGAGCATTTTGATCTACAAAAATGAAATGGCAATTTCATACTGCTCACTGTAATAGTTTACAGATGAGCAAATTGAGGCTTAGCAAGATTAAGTGGCTTCTCCAAGGTCATTCATTTCCACACTAAGTTGTAAAGCTGGGCTCAAATTCCTCTGTCTCACTCTCATTGTCTACCCTTGCTCTGTACCTTTGTTTCAAGTTCAAGATTCTCTCTTAAGCACTGGTCACAAGTTCCAGAGCTCGAATACAAGTTTTTATCCAGAGTGATCCAGTTGAATAAATGATTTTGAAATGTCTCTGAATATTTTAAGAACAGTCTCAAACCTCTCAAATTGACAAAGGAAAAAAAAAAATCCTCACACAAATAGCCATGTCCCAGCAGTGTGTCCTCTGCATTAGAATGTGACAGTATCTGAATATTTGTCTCTTTGGTGTTTCTTCCTTTCTCCTTACCTTCAACAAAAATTATTTGCTGTCTCTCTTTTTTTTCTTGTCTTCTCTTATTAACCCCCTCCCCATCTACTTGTTTTGAGCTTAAGCTCTTGAGCTTCCTTCTTTCTTTAGTGGTTTATTTCCTGGCTAAGATCTGATTGTACCACTGACCTCAATTCAATTCAATTCATTTCACCAAATAACATCGTAGAACAGGCAAACTGGAGTGTGGAATTAGACATCCCAGCAGGGGCCACAGCCACTTGCTTAAGAGCTTCCTGTTTTCTCACCTGTCTGGAAGCTTCAGGAAGAGGCTGACAGGTGTCCCGCCTTGCAATGTTGCTAATGCTGTCTCAGGGGAACATCCTTCAGACCTGAACAGCCTCCTCTCTCTGCTGGGCTGCAACACTATCGTCAAGTGGTGCTTCACTTAAGTCAGACTGGTGAGTATCGTGCATATTAATGAGCACCCTAATGAGCATTAATTTTTGATGTTCTTCAGTAACAAGCATTATAAACTATGACAAGTTTTGGTTTGACTTTGTGCCAAAATGAGGATGAGTGGTTGTTTAAAGCTGTAAATCCAAAAGCTTCCCCTGGGACTTGGAGGGCTGCTCATTAATACTTCTGGAGCTTGCAAAGTCAAATAAGACAAATATATGACTGGGTCTGGTTCCCTCTGCCCCTTCTCCTGCCTGCCTTCATCATGCCTTTCTTTTCTAAGCAGACTCTCTCCCCAACACACACACACACACACACACACACACACACACACACACACACACACACACATTCCAAACTACTTTTCACTTTAGACTGTTACAAAAAATGCTCACATCTTGGGAGTTACTAGACCTAGTAATTGCCTGCAAATTTCAGATAATGAAACTTCCAGCTTCAAAACGCAAATGCTTGGCAGGGATAAATAGATGGATGGAGAGATGTTTCTTTTAATTGAGAACTGGAAACTTCATTAGAATTTTTTTTAAAGAAGCCACATTTTGTTCTACTGCTGGTTGTTAAATAAGAAAAGTGCAAGCAATAATGTGTTTAAGGCACACATTAGACCCAGAAAGAAGAAGAGGCATGATAGGCGGGGCATGAAAAGGTCTTTTGGTTTCAAACCTGCTTCCTTTTGAGCCTGGCAAGGTGCCCAAATTCCTGTCATTAGATTTCCTCTTTAGGGGTTTTCTGTTTTAATAGAGCTAATGCTTTATATTACCTGGGAGGGGTAAGCCATTAGTTACCTGGTAACAGGATTTGATTATTTCATTACATTCATTGCCACCCTGCAGGCTGTGGAATTAAGGGCTTGAAATATAGAATGAACATACTTTGTTGGAAGAATAAGGCTGGGATTTCTTCCCCATCTAATGAGGTTCCCTGAGTAGCCATAGTTTGGTCATGGGGCAGGAGGTCATGAGATATCTGGGTGTGGATGGGAACTGGAAAGTAACTTTATTCTACTTTCCAAATTTCCATGAATCTGCTATACATCTTTTCATGCATGGTCTACCAAAATGAGGATAAGAGCAAAATCTAGAGTATAAAGATTAAAGATATGGAGTTTGGTTTCAGATGGCACTGGGTTTAAGTCCCAGATCAACCAACTCCTAGCTGTGTGACCCTGGAGAAGCCACTTAACCTTTCTTAGCCTCAGTTTTCTCATCTGAGAAATGGGACCATCCATAGCTTCTTACTCACAGGATTGTTGTGTGGTTTAACATGAGTTGATTTGTGGAAAGTGATTAGCATAATGTCTGACAGAGAGTAAAATCTCAAAAATATAGTGGATTCTAATCTTTTGTAAAATGGTCTTTTTGGTTTGATGTGTGGAATATGCAAGGTCTCATCATCATGCCTTGCTTTGTCTCCACCTCAGTGTTACTTGTTTTGTTCATTATCTTTGATGTGGGTTATCTACAGAGTATTTGTCTTTCTCAGATGGTCTTCCTTCATCAGCCACTGTGTTCTCAGGTCTTTCTCCCCTGGCTGCCCTCTCGATGTGTTCTTGTGGATGATTCACACTGCTCAGGGAAACCCTAATGAGTTCACAGCACATCTGCCTCCCTGATCAAAGAAGGGATTTCAAATCCAAAATGAAATGACTTTTGGATTAGCTGTGACATTATTTCCCCTTCCATTGCTGCCCATAATAAAAGCTGTCCTCTCAATATGTTACCTTCCTACCTGCCAGTGATGTGGAAAGAATAAATGAGATAGTAACTTGGTTTAGAAAAAGGTAGCAGGGAAGAGGGGGGTGAATTTTGCAAGGATTATCTCAGTTACTGTAAAACTCGGGAGTAAATTTTGGCAGTGCTGGTAGGAACGCAGCCACATTGAATGTGACAGGCAGATTCAGCCAATTGACACCTCCTTACTGTGTATCTGTCCAACCCTGTGCCAAGTGCCCCAGAGCTATTAAGACTTATAAGATACTCTTCCTGACCTCAAGTTGCTTAAAATTAAGCTTGGAATTTGAGATTGTGACTCATAAAACTACTAGGTAAAAATAAAGTGGGGAAAGTTTTATGGCAGAAATGAGACCTGAGCTAGGCCTTGAAGATTGAGTTTGGATAGCAGAGGAGAGTGAAGACATGCTAGTTATACGCATATTGGTGATGGTAGAAAATAAGGGGTCATAGTACTAATAGAAAGCAGGAACAGGAATAAATGTGATGTGCAGAAGACAGTGAGGAGATTAGGTTAACAGGAGCAGAAAATGGTGGAAAACAGTAAGAAATATGACTAAAAGTATATATATGGCCAGCTTCCAAAGGACTGTGACAGATAGGCTGAGGACTTTGACTTTACACAATAGGTAACAGAGAACTATTGTATATTGGGAAACAGAAATGGAGTGGCATTAAAGCAGAGAGAAAATTGAGGCAGTACTTGGGTGGGAGGCTGTTGCAATGGTATAGGGCCTGCTACTCAAGTAAGGTCCAGCAGCATTAACATCAGAATCCTTTAGAAACTTGTTAAAAATATAGAATTTTCAGGCCCCATCTAAGACTTACTGTCTAAGTTACCTACAACTGCATAACAAATTACCTCAAAATTTGATAGTTTAAAACCACAGACATATATATTTCACAATTTCTGTCACCAGGAATCCAGGAGTGGCTTAATTGGGTGGTTCTGGCTCAGAGGTGGTTCTCTCACGAGGTTGTAGTCAAGTTTTTGACCAGAGCTATAGTTATCTGAAGGCTTGACTGAGGCTCAAAGGCCTTTTTCCAAGCTCACTTATGTGGCTGTTAGCAGGAAGCTTTAGTTTTACTGGCTTTTGACTGCAGGGCTCAAGTCGTCACTATGTTTGATCTTTTCATAGGCTGCCTGAATGACTTTTCAACATGGTAGCTTGCTTCCCCACCAGAGTGAGAGAAAAAAGATAGAGAAACAGAGCAACCAAGACAAAAGCCACATTGTCTTTTATAATCTAATTTCAGAAATGATATACTATCACTTCTGTTTTTATTTTCTTCATCATGCAGGCCAACCCTGACACAATGTGGAAGGAGACTACACAGGAAGAGAATACCAGTAGGTGAGGTGATGGGAGGCCACACCTACTGATTCAAGATCTGTATTTAACAAACTCTCCAGGTGGTATGCACATTAGCATTTAAGAAGAGTTGGTCTAGGCCAATATACCTGCAATATTAAATAGTGAGGAAGAAACATGTGAAAGGATGGATTTGTGGAGGTAGGAGATGAAGTAGAGGAACGAGTCAAAGTTAAGAGTCAACTTTTTAGCTTGGGAGATAAAAATAAGGAGGTTGCCCATATGACCCCACAATCCCCCTACTGGGAAAACACCCCGAAGAACTCAAATCACTCTATAAAAAAGATACCTGCACACGTATGTTTATTGCAGCATTGTTCACAATAGCAAGAACCTGGAAGCAACCATGCTGCCCATCAAAAGAGGACTGGATTTAAAAAATGTAGAACATATACACGATGGAATACTACGCAGCCATAAAAAAGAACAAAATCATGAATTTCGCAGCAAGCTGGATGGAACTAGAGTTTATAATACTGAGTGACCTCTCACAAAAACAAAGGTCTGAGTATCACATGTTCTCACTCATATAATGGACCTTGAACATCCAACCTAATACTATAAGAAAATGACTGACAGTAGTGGGAAACTATGGGGGGGAGGGAGATGGGATTAACGGTAGCAAATATCTGTCTGGGGCTGGGGAACCACCTCTTATCAATAGGGTGCCTGAATGAAACGTATTTGTATACATAACCCTTAACTGTACCCCACAACATCATAATAAAAAATATTGATTATATAAAAAATAGGGAGGTTGAGATGAGAGGGGTATGACATGCTCAGTTTGACATGCTGAGTTTGAGGTTATGGGATAGCTACATTTGAAATATGGAGGATGTGATGCTGGCATTTGAGGGAAAGGTAAATTGGGGAGTGAGAACCAGAAAGAAGGTAGTGAAGTCATGGGTGAGGGTAGAAATTTTGAGACAAATGAGGGGACTGAGGCGACAGAAAGGAAAGGGATACTAAAATTAATAAGAAGCAAGAGTGAGCAACATAGAAAGTGGAAATGATGGGCCCAGATAGATGATGAATAGGGGGGAGATGAAGCCAGGTAAGTTAAGGGTGCTAGGGAACAGCAATCATTTACACTTTAAGAATCATTTAATTTAAAAAATAAGTACTATACACGCACTTAGTACAATCTTCAAAAGGTATAAAACTAAATCACCTTTCAATTTTGCTTTTTAACCAGATGCAACTTCTTATGTAACCTCCCAGGTATATTCTCTACCATTTGCTTATTTAACAAATGCTTAGCTGGCATTTACTACGTGCATAAGGCACTGTTCTAAGACTTTGACTAATATTAACTCAATTAATCTCAAAACAGCACAGTGAGGTAGGTACCATTATTACTTCTACTTTACAGATGAGAAGGCTGAGGCACAAAGATGTCACACAATTATTAAATCATAGAGCCAAGATTCAAATCCAGGCTGGTTGGCTTCAGAGTCTATGCTCTTAACCATTATGCTCTGTTGCCTTTCATGTACAAATATATACAGATGGATTTTTGTACCAGATGGATTTTGTACCAGTTTTTGGATAAATGGTAGCATACCACATACTATACACATTGTTATTTTTACTTTTGCTTTTCCACTTAATTATGTATTTTGGAGAGCATTTTCTACCAGTAACAAACAACATTTGAATCTACCATAATTTTCAAACAAATTTCCTATTGATACACATGCATGTTTTTTTCTAATCTGTTGCTATTACAAAAATACTCCAAGTAATATCTTTATACATTTGTCCTTTATTATGCATGAGCACATCAAATATAAATTCCTAAAAGTAGAATCGCTATGTCTAAAGGTAAGTGCATTTTGAATTTTAATAGATATGGTGAACTTGCCTTCCATATAGGTTGTGTCAATGTACAGTCCCCTTGACAACTTATGAGAGTGACTGCTTGCCCACACCCATACCAGCACAACATGTTAGCAAACATTAAAAAAAAATCATCACCAGTCTGACAGGTGGAAAATCATATCAGTGAGGTTTTAATGTGCATTTCTCTTATGGATGAAGTTGAGGAACTATAATATGTTTAATTTGGTATTTCATTTCCTATTCATACTCTGTTTATTATCCTTTGACCATTTTCAATTTGCTTGTCGATCTTTTAAAATTGATTTATAGGAGATCTTTTGTATTATAAAGTTAGCCCCTTTTCTGTTATTTAAATGGCAAATATTTTCTCAGTTTGTCATTTTTTTAACCTCATACAATTTTTGCCATGAAGGAATATATATATATTTTTTTACTTTTTGGCTTCTGAGTTTTGTGTCATGCTTAGAAAGGACTTCTCCCCACTCCCAAGATTTTTTTTTAAATGACCTCTTTCTTTTATTCTTTTTCATAGTTTTATTTTTTATGCTGAAACTTAAAACATTGACCCATATAAAATTTATTTGGGTTAGGTGTGAATTGTGGGTTAAGTGGTACTCTTTTTCTAGATTTCTGCCTGATTGCCTCAGTACTATTTAAGCAACTCTCTCTCCCCCATGAGTGTAAATGCCACCTTTAGAATAACTTTCTGAGTGTGTTTGGGTTTACTTCTGGACTTTCTAGTCTGTTCTACTGAGGAATCACATTTCAAAAGGACTTTTGGCTTATAAAAGGATCCCTGAAAAAGTCTCATATATATAATATATAATTGATATAGCATATATACACACGTGTATCAGGGTTGTCTTTGTTATTTTTAAGTATTTGTTTTATACATCATTAAGTATTTGGCAGGAAGGTTTGCGGAGAGAGGAGAGGAGGCAGTGAAGCTTGAGACTAATTTGTTAGGAACAAGTATATATTGACAGTCCATCTGAAATTTTCTCATGTAAATCACTGGGAAAATAGTTGATTTACAGAAAGAGTAAGGATTCCCCTGTTTATCTAAAATGTGAGATGCCTCTACAGAGTCACTCACAAGGTACTATTTCAGGTTATGCACAGCAGATGAGAGCACTGGCATTGGAGTCAGCCTGCCAGAGTTCAAATCCTCGCTATAAATAATATCAACATTAATAACTTGAAGAAATGTTGCGGTTATTCTCAAAGGGCCTCAATGTACTCAATGTCCTACCTTGCTTATACATTCTTCTACAGCTCTTTTTGGAACATGGTTTGATAGATTTACTTGCTGTAAGTCCAGTTAGCTTTGACTACATAAACAGCTGGTAGATTTGAGCTCACGCTACCACTTGCTTGGTTGCTTGGAATTCATCTCATGCAGGAGTAACCAAACTACTGCCAGCACATCAAATCCAGCTTTTGGCCTGTTTTTGTACTCACATTTTTAAAGGGTTGCAAAAAACAAAAACAAAACAAATAAACAAAGAATATGTGACACATGCAGCGTGTGACCTGCAAAGCCTAAAATATTTACTATCTGACTTTTTGTGGAAAATGTTTGTCAACCTCTGTTCTAAATCTAGATTTGTTCTTTATTTTCTAAAAATAATACTCAGCTTGCCAATAACAAAGTAAGCTGTCTGTTGCACTCTGAGCACACTTACAAGACATTTATATGGTATAGAAATAGTCTTGTTGGTTTATTTCCACCAGGTAGCTGGTCTCACACTTGTTTTCATGTGTCAACTGATGGAGATTTAAAGACTCACAAAAGAGTCTCCTTTGCATGCCTTTGAGACAAGAAAATCTGAGGGAGCTTTCAAAACAGACTTTTCAGACGGAGACCCATCCCTGTTGCAGGCTTGTTTAGAGTAAATCAAAATAACTAGATATCAATTTATTTGTAAACCATCTACTTTCTTCTTGTTGATTTTCTTGTGTGCTCATAATTAATCACTTATTTCCTTTGCCTTTCCCCTCCTCTCTCTTCTTTGCATTCACACACATGTAACACTCTGTTTAGCTGAATCCCTGGGGGCTGTGAAAGGTGCAGGAAGCGACCAGAGGGATGGCTCCCAAAATGGCGCCGACACACCAGACAACAAAGACCCTCGGCGACCTCTGCTAGCACAATTCCCCAGGCACCCATGCCAATTTCAAACCTCCCATGTGTCAATTTCAAGCCCCCCCACCCCATCAATTTCAAACTTGCAAGCCTCCAATCAGTAGCCAGCCTTGTTATACGTCCAATAGGACCATAACACGCCATTGGCCCCACCCTACTCCCATGCAGCTCCTCCAATAGGAGCATAGCACGGCCCCTTCCGGCTCCTGTCAGGCTGATAAATACAGCCCTCTCCGGGCAACTCTCTCTCTCGGTCTCTCTTTCTCTCTCTCTCCATCTCTCTCTCCGTCTCTCTTTCTCTCTCTCTCTGTCGCTCTCTCCGTCTCTGCAGCTATCTCCCTGCCTCTCTCCCACTTCCTCTCTCTCTCTTAGCTCTCTCTTTCTCTCTTTTCTTTTTTCCCCATTGCAGATCCCCTCTGTAACAACCCTTTTAATAAATCTCTTGGTCCTGGCCGGGTGTGGAGTCATTACTGGAGCCAAACTTCTTACACTGGTGCCGTTACTTGGATCGGGTGCTCTCCCGCCCTGGTGTGGGTCTAACCCCATAGGTGGAAACCCCAACCCGGCGCCAGTGGCCACTCCAGCCCTCCTGGACCTTCCCCACCATTTTGAACGCCTGACCTGCATCCACCAGCAACCATTGGATAGGTGAGTTCCCCAGACCCGGAAGCCTGAAACTTGCCCGGGATCACTGGGGGGAACTGGCTGTTGATCGTCCAGCAGCCCCTCCGGCCCCAGGGCAAGGGGGAACACACCCCGCCTCGGCCTTCACGGCCACAGCGAACCCTGAAGGTTTCCTTTTCTCCTTTTCTCTCGCCAAGCCACAGCTAAAGGTTCTTTCCTCCTCCTTATCTCTCTCACACCTTCCCACGGCCGCCAGGCTGCAGCGGGCCCCAGGGGTCCCACGTCTGCTAGCCTGTAGCGGATCTCGCCTAACTCCCCCCTTAAGGAATCCCACGGCTGTCGGGCAGCAGCGGGCCCCAGGGGTCCCACGTCTGCTGGCTCACAGCGATTTCGAAGGACTCCCATATCTGTCGGGTAAGAGGGAGCCTCGGAGGCTCCGTGTTTGTTGCCCCACAGTAAGCCCTATTCGACTGGCAGGAATCTCGAACCTGCTGCCACCCACCGCCTGGTCAAATGCTTTCAGTCTGATCCAAAATCCTTGCACTAGGTGCCTTGACCCCCTCAGTTCTCCAGGAGGACCCTGGTTGTGCCAAACCCCTGTGACGACAGGCTTTGCCACAACCACACTTTTGGACAGCCGACTTTTCGGGGGACGCCCTGTTTAGTCTACCTGTTTGATCATGGGAGGCTTGTCATCCCTGCCAGCCAATTCCCCTCTTAAATGCCTCTTAAACAATCTCACTACACTTTCTCTTTCCCCTGACATAAAACCCAAATGCCTGATTCATTTTTGCACACATGATTGGCCAACATACCCCTTAGACAACCAAAATCAGTGGCCCTCTCAGGGGTCCCTCAATCCTGACATTATTCGGGACTTGTATAATTTTTGTGAGCATTCAAAATGGTGGGTAGAGATTCCCTATGTTCAGTCCTTTTCTCTCCTCTGTGAACATCCCCGCCTCTGCCTCACTTGCAATCCCTCTAATCTCTACCCTCCACTCATGCTAGCATCTGTCACCTCTTCTACAACTTCTCCTTCTCCCACTGTTCTACGCACGCTTCAGCCTCCTCTCCAAAACTCCCCTCCCCCCACTGCAGACACTGTGAGTCCCAGTTCCGCTACCCCCTCCTCCATCTCAGATTTTGACCCTGCCCTATCTGCAGCTCTCTCCCTGCTTCTCTCCCACTTCCTCTCTCTCTCTTACTCTCTCTTTCTCTCTTTCCTTTTTCCCGTTACAGATCCTCTCTGTAACAACCCTTTTAATAAATCTCTTGGTCCTTGCCGGGTGTGGAGTCATTACTGGCGCCAAACTTCTTACAGGCTGTACTTTTTTTTCTTGGGTAGATGGAATCATTGAATCATTGAGTATTAAAGTTTTCATTATATTATGTAATTTAAAAATAATATTTAGGGACTTCAGAGATAACTTTACACAATTGCACTGTGTACACAGTTACACAGTTAGACCGATGCTCATATTTTATACACCAATTAATAAGAGTCTTGAGAGGTTTAATGACATGCCCAAGGTCATATAGCCCAGAAGGGATGGAGCTGGACTGGAGGATAGGTCTCCTGACTCTCAGCTTACAACTTTGCCTATTAGAGTATGCTGTTTCATTATCAAAAAACAAAAGCACTTTTCCTGCTATGTATGTCTCCTCTCTTCTCTGAGGTGCTAAAAGCAGGCTGAATTGGAAAAGAAATGTAAAGTCAGACTGTCACTCTGGCTTGCCCTCTTCTTCCTTAGAGTTCAGATCGAGCCTGTCCCTGTTACCAGTTCCTCTCTCCATATACCAGGGTAAGAAGACAATATTCTACTAAGTTTTATTCTTTTATTCTTATGTTCTTTATTGTACCAGGATTGCTGGGGCTGCTTATCTTGTGGTTGTTTTGGGAGTTAAAGCTATTGTTGGTTCTTTAGAGATGAACTCTGTTCTATTTTTCTTTCCACATATTTCATTATTTTCAATCTTACCTGAGATCTAACGAGTTGAGTCACCTTTATTAAGATAGAGAAGCCCCCTGGTTCGCTAATCTCAGTCTAGGCATACTTTAGTAAGTAGGAGCCACAATTTCTAGCCTTCACATCTGGATTCTGACTCCCAGTTCTTCTTTGAGCTCAAGCTCTCCCCCACCCCAGAAATATGTTTTAAAGACTTCTGAGCAAGTTCTTAGGAAAAGCTTCTTTGTCTGTAAATGAGAAGAAGATAAACCGTGTAAAGTGTAAACACTTCACTTTAGAAGCTACTTGGTTCATTCTTTCACATCTCTAGAGACCTAAAATAATTTTTTTCCCCAAGGTAGAGTAGACTCTAGTGGCATTTAACAGGCAGAAGCTGTCTGCAAAATGATAGAGTGTAACTGAAGTAGACAAAGATTCTTCTTTTTTCAAACTCATGAGAATATCCTTGGTTGAATTCAGAGAATCTCCACATTTTGAGTGGGCCTCTTAGCACTTTCAGTCTCTCGGCTCAAACTCCAAGTTTTTCAGGGAGCACTTAGCATTAGTTACACCTTCACAGTTGAATCATCCTCTGTGTTTCTTTTTTTTTTTTTTTGAGTTGGAGTCTCACTCTGTTGCCCAGACTGGAGTGCAGTGGCCACTCCCGGCCACCGCAGCCTCAACCTGATGGGCTCTGGTGATCCTTCCGCCTCAGCCTTCCGAGTAGCCGGAATTACAGGCACGCACTACCACGCCCGGCTAATTTTTTGATTTATTGTAGAGATGAGGTCTCGCCTGCCCAGGCGGGTCTTGAACCCGCAGGCTCAGGCAGTCTGCTCACCTCAGCCTCCCAAAAGCGTGAGATTACAGGCTGAGTCACTGAGCCCGGCCCTCCATGTTTCTTAACTGATGGCATAGCATTAATATTTGGAGTAACTGATCCAGAGATGTTGAATGGAGACCAGTCTGAATGAACGGAGACCAGTCTGAATTAACGAAGCATTGTAATATTATGTTGCCTGGGATATGGTCTCTAGAAGAGCCACTTAAAAATTTTATGTAATTATTTTTGTGTTTGCCACAAATGGTTAGTTGAAAATTTCCTATAAAAGGTGAAGCCTCCCCCTAATGACCCTGTTTACAACATCTGTTGGTTAAATTATCACCAATTTCATGTGTGTAGTGTCGATATTAGTGGGTCTTGCATGTAAACAAGGATTGTTCTTTGGATTACAAACAGTTATGCTGCAGTCATTTGCAGATATGCCCACACACTCAGATCCCATGGAAAGGGATGTATCGCTGAAGTATTTATAAAGGCACAAAAGAGAGACAGTTTTTTGCATTTAGAAGAAAAACATAGATGCTATGATATGTGGAGGGGAGGCAGGGTTTATTTTTTTAAAACAACAACTATCTACCTCTGGTCACTGGACACCTCTCTCTGGCCTCATGCTACTTCTTTGAATTTTTCATTCAACATCCATCCATCCAGTGCCCACTCTGCCAGGGCACTGCCTTTCATCTTGTGCCTCACAGGGCCCTTTGCATTATCAGCTCTTTAGCTAAAATGAGAGGTATGAAGGTTTTCTGAAGGTTTCTTTGTAGCTCCTGCTACTGGTCAGCATTGGCTTCACTTTACTTCACTTCTTCCATTCATTACTTTGACACGGTGCGTGGAGATTGACCTTCCCCAAGCCCCTCACTGCTCTGAAAAGCAGCACTGTCTTTGACCAAGTAGCATGAACTCACTGAGTAAAGTGACATGTGTACAGTAGATGCTAAATATGAGTTGAGCGTGGCCCTCTGTGGTGACTCAGTACTACATTTTTGAGAGTGGAGGACCCTGAAGGAGGACATCTTTGAAAGGTATATAGAGGATGGTGAGGTGTCCCTTCATTGCAATACCGACATTTCTGTTTTGGAACTTTGGTTTATTGCAGATATAATTTAGTTAAGCCAGTGATTCTTACCCCTTTGGACTTTCCACACTCCAGCAGTATGATGACAGGAAAATCTGTTTTGTTTTGTTTTGTTTTGAGTTAGAGTCTCACTTTGTTGCCCAGGCTGGAGTGCAGTGGCATGATTATAACTCACTACAACCTCAATCTCCTAGGCTCAAGAAATCCTTCCACTTCAGTCTCCTGAATAGCTGGGACTACAGGCATGTCCTGCTAATTTAGGAAAAACTTTAAAGTGGGTATTTTGCTACAGTTTTCTTTTGTGATCCATTCTCCCATTTATTCATACCTTTGAACAACTGACTTAGGCTCATACATACCCATCAGCTGGATCTTTACCTGTTTCCCTTACAGACCTTTTTAATATCCCCTCCATCCATCCTCACATAATTATGTCATAAGATTTGTTCTTTGAGGGTGCCATTCCTCGCAATGGAAAAGGGTAATTGAGGCATCAGATACCTGAACCCATGCTAATCTCTTGTTTTTCTCAAGAGTTCTCCATATAATTTCTATGCACATGATTCCAGAAGATCCTAAATATTGAATTTTTGTCTCTGAACTCTCATTGAATGGTGAGACTTCCAGGTATTTGACAAGCCAGTAGAAAAATTTTAGATGGCAGTGTTCCTTGGTATTTCCTTTTGATTTTTTAAAGAAGTAATCATCTTTTCAGCCAGTCACAACAATTCTAGTGAGTATTTTTCATTCACTTAGATGTCATGGCCTAAGTGGTTGAGCTTCCTATGATATTGCATAGAAACAGAGGTACAAATAGGCACAGACACTGTAGAGTGCAGTGTTGAGGGCCATGCTCTAGCAAAGGCAATAAAAAAAAGTCCCACTTCTAAAAACGAAAGCCCCAATCTGTAAGGGAACAGCTGCCAATATTCAATTTTTGTTGCAACTAGAGAATAAATACATGCTATTCCAAGCAGAAAAGAGATTAGCACCCTTCCCACTACCACATTAAGTTCACCAAGGCTCTTAATTCTGTCTTCTCAATAAACTTTCTATCTTTCAATTACCATACCCACAGCCTTAGTTAAAATATTTATTGCCTTAAGCTTGGACAATAGCAGCAGATAACCTATTATTTTCCCTACTTCCTCCCTCACCCCCTCCTCCCATCTTTAGTTTCTCCCTATTACAGTCCTTTCTATGCAACACATAGACACTGCAAAGTGTTTATTCAACCAAATGAAATGTCACAAATTCAATTTTCCTATAAGTGGTTGCATTTTGGGTCCATTCTTGCTCAAACCCATTCTGTAGTTCTTTGTTGCCTGCTGAAATAGGTACAAGCTCCATAAACAGCTCTTCCCAGTCTTTTTGGCTTTGTCTTCCACTGTGCTCCAAGACAAATCTGAGGCTTCTAGCACACTTTTTCTTTCTGACTGATTAATGTTCTCTGTGTGTCCACCTCCACCCTATTTGAAGTTCCTCCACTTATTTCCTTTAGGCTGAATCCTAATCATTCTTCAACATTTATCTCAAATGCTTTGCCTACCTTATATAAATAGCCACCTCCTCCCATCACTCCCTATTTTCCCCGTATCCTGTATTATTTTACCCAGTGGCACTTATTACCATCTGAAAGACATTTCACTAGTTTATTCGTTTTATTATGTCCCCTTGCCTTGGTATAATTTATGTTTCATGACGGTAGATGCCTTTATAGTTTTGTTTACTGCTATATTCCCACTACCTCATATGTTCCTTTTTTTATTTTTTATTTTTATCTTAGAGTTGTAGGATACATGTGAGGATTTGCTACATAAGTAAACTGTGGGCAGGTGAAGTTTGGGCTTTTAGCGAGCCCTCTCTCCTTCTGGTGGTGGACATGGTAACCAATGGGTTGTTGTGTGCTACTTATTCCCCTTCCTACCTCCACCTGCTAGTAGTGCCCAGCATCAGTTGTTCCCACCTTTGTGCTAGTGTGCTCAATATTTAGGGTCTGCTTATGAGTGAGAACATGTAGTATTTAGTTTTTTGTTTCTATGGTAGTTCACTTAGAATGATGGTTTTTAGCTGTATCCATGTTGCTGCAAAGGATATGATTGTGTTCTTACCTCATAGGCTCTTACTAAATATTTTTGAATGAATGAATGAATATCATAAGATCATACTGAGCATCTCAGCTGGAAGTTCCATCTTCTCCTTCTGTGATGTTTTGGCACTTTATTTATATTGCACTTCTCATAACTGTATCTGTTTTTTAAAAATATATATACCTAAATACAGTTATAATGTGAAAAAGTATTAGTTTTGACATTTAAAAATATCTTAGTTGGATAATGAGTTATTATCACATTCCCACCACTATGACTAAAATTTAAAAGACCAACAAAACAAAGTGTTGACGAGAATGTGGAAAAATTGGAACAAACATTGCTTATGGGAGTGTTAAAATGGTACAACCACTTTGGGAAAAGGGTTTGGCAATTTTTTAATAAAGCTAAATGTCCATACACTATGATGTAGAAATTCATTCTTAGGCATGTATACAAGAGACATAAAATTATATATCCACACAGACTTATACATGAATGTTCATAGCAGCAGTATCCATAATAGCCAGAAATTGGAAACACTATCAATTAGTAAACAAACTGGGGTATAACCATATAATGGGAGACCGCTCCATAAAAAAAGGAACACAACGCTAATTTACAAAACCAAATGAGTAAATGCTTGCACAAAAGAGCATATACCTCTTGATTCAATTTATATACCCTCCAGAACAGGAAAAACTACGCTATGGGGGAAGAATCTCACAACAGTGGTTGCTTCTGGAGATGGCAATTGACTGGGAAAGGCAATGAGAGAACTTTCTAGGGAAATTATAATGCTCTAAATCTTTATAGGCATTTAGGTGTATGCGTTTGTCAAAACCAGCAAATGTACATGTAAGTTTTATGCATTTTATTTTAAGTAAATTTTACATCAAAAGAAAAATCTGTAAACAAATATTAAATACTAACTGATGATAAGCATAGTATAATCATATAGCATATAGTTAAAGTATATTGATGTCTACAATTACTTGGAAATGCACCAAAATAAAATGGAGGGATCAATGAATAGAGAGATGGATTAACATGTGATAAAGTAAAAATAGTAAAATGTTAATGATAGAATTTAAATGGTAGGTATATGATTTTCAGTCTCTTTCAAATTTCCTATATTTTCAAACATTTTTTAAAATAAAATTTTTGGAAAAAAAGAAACAGACCTGATTTTGAATTCTGGCTTTGGCACTTATAGTAAGTAACTGGGCAAAGCACATAAATGATTTGACCTTTATTGTCTCTCTCTGTAAAATGGTCATGCAGTATTAATTTCCTCACTGAGTATTTCTCTCTCCTTAGTTTTTCCCCAACTGATATTTGAGATCAAAACAGTCAATTTTTGGAATCAAAACTATGTTTCTGATTGGGTTGGCTAGTGATAGTGTTTCATATTTCTTAAGTATTCATCTAGGACAGCCAGCACAATGAATTAGAACAGCATTTCCCCAAACTTGCTACATCATAAGAATCATTCCACCCCAGACCTACTAAAAAATGTTTTTTTAAAATTTCTTAACAGAATCACAGTCTATCAGAGGAGATAAACAGGTAAAGGAAAAATTATAATAAAATATAATGGTTTCAATAAAAGAAGAAATCATGGCCTACTATGGAAGTATACAGTACAGGCACTAAATCCACCTTGGGAATAATGGGAAGTGGAGACTTTCTGGAGATAATGACATCTGAGTTGAGCATTAAATGACAAATGGAGTGATCCTGACAAGCATGGGCAGTTGTAGATGGAGGGTAGTATGTTTTAGGCAGAGTTACAGGGAGGTCAGGTGAGAGAGTATAGCTCACCTTTTACTGGAATCAAAACTCTAAGTGTCTATCTTTCTTTCTTTGTATCTGATAAGTATTTTGATAAGTATTTTTGTTGACAAAGCACCATCTTTGCCCTCTAGGAAGCTCAATTCCAAGGCAGTTATTCCCCATTGTAAACTCAGATGATTATTTTATTTTATTTTTCACAAAGGCTTTGTTGCATATGCAACTCAATAAGCCAGGGTTAGGCCACTGATTAAAAACCTTTAGAGGCTGATGTTACCCTGGCAGACTAATTTATCACTGTCCATGTCTGTCCCTTGGCACATAGGTAATATTTTTGCAAAGGTGTTTATCTGATAAGATTTTTGAAGTGAATCATACACATTTTTATTCCAGGGTATTTTTTGTAGATTTTTACGGTAAAATTGCTGACCCACTGAGTTTTGTCAAACCGTGTTTGAAAATACTAAAGCTAGGTCCTTCATATTCCTTCATTCATTCATCAAAGATTTATTGAGCTCTTAGAATGCCTGTACTGTTTGAGGTGCCAGGGTTTACAGAGTTAAATAAGATGTACTACTTACGTTAAACCAACATAAGTTCTCAAATAGCTCACAGTTTGGTAGGAGAAACAAATAGGCAAGCAGACAATAGATAAGAGTTGTTAAAACCAGAAGCATGGGTGGCAAAGGGACTCCGGGAGACCATTAAACAGTACTTGGTGCTTTGAAGAGTTGCCATGCTGCCCCTCATACATGGAGGTGACACTTGGAGTCATGTCTCTGCTAGTTAGTTTTCACTGAGCCAACCACACACTCTCTCCTGGTGACCCCAATGACCAATGGCACAGTTCTGTGAGAGGGACTGGCCAGAGTTCAGGGGTCAGCTGATGGCTGTGGAAGAAAGCAGAGTTAATTGGCCCACATGGGCTTCAAATTGGCAAGCATGGCCTCGTTTGCACAATGCTCCTCCCTTCTGCACGCTCTGGCTACCAACTTGGCTTCCCAAAGGGACTTTTAGGATCCAGGTATCTTTGGTCAGCGTTTTGCTCTCTGGGTTTTATGAGCGTGAGTATTCTTCACCTTTGATTTTCAGAAGGTGAAATAAAGGCACAAAGGAAATCAGATTGAAGTGAAATTGCTGACAATTTCATGAGGAGTTTCCCAGCTTCTTTGATGAGTTTTATATCCTCATCTGATCTGTGCACCCCTGGGGTGGGTAATAGTCAGAATTTGCTTCTCCTACCAACACTTGACCTTCTAAACTGTGGAAGGCTGCTTATTGCAAATTGTAAAGTTAGCTCTGAAAACGAGTCTTTCAAACACAGATGAGGGAAAAGTCTCTCCTTCATCCCTTTCTCTGTTGCATCTTCACACCTCCTCCAAGTTCAAACCACTCATTTCTTCCAAAATTTTAAAATTTCTCCCTCGCACTCCTTAGTCTTTAACAAGCTGTTGATGTTCCAGGAAATGTCTTTTCCTATGAAAGACACATCACGGCAGCTAAACAGCTGGAGTCCTCTGACAGCCAATCAGCCAGGCCTTGGGGTATCAGTGTGATGAGCAACTCAGCTAGAAAGTGTCTATTCTCTAGCTGAGCAAATGTCATCTCCACCAGGAAGCCGCAAAAGGATGGCGAGAGACTGCACTGAAGTGTCTGTGAAGCTGAGCTCCAAGGGAAAAAAATCTATAAATACAAATATGCTGCAATGTGGGAGTGCCTGATTCAAGGGTAAATATATGAATGTATCTTTCTTTAGACTGTTCAGGAACACTATTCACTGTGTACATTAAATGAAATGATTATAAATGGTGTGTCTTAATAGACTTCTAACTCTAATATTAATTTATAGATTTTCCTAAGTTAGACTCTTGCAAAAAAATTCATATCATTGTGTAACTAAACTAAATTAAACTTATTGGCCTTTGTACTTGAAGAAAATGGCTGCCCACGGCTAACAACAAAACTGCTAAATTCGGCTGTTAACTGGAATCATTCTGCTTGAATTCTTGCATATACTCATTAAGGTTATCATCTTTCTGAGCAGTGGTTCCCTGGCTAGTTTAAAAAAAAAGAGATAGGCCAGGTGCGGTGGCTCAGCCTGTAATCCCAGCACTTTGGGAGGTTGAGGCGAGAGGATTGCCTGAGCCCAGGGATTCGAGACCAGCTTGGGTAACCTCGTCTCTACAATAAATAAAAAAATAAACTGGGTGTGGTAGTGCGTGCCTATATTTTCAGCTACTTGGAAGGCTGAGGCAGAAGGATCACCTGAGCCCAGCATGTTGAGGCTGTGGTGGCCGTGAGCATGCTACTGCACTCCAGCCTGGGTGACAGAGTGA
>NW_007253206.1:460715-467122 GCF_000164805.1 Carlito syrichta
CACACACACACACACTCCCAGCAGGGCTTCCAGAATGTTAGGTCAGGCCCACCGTGGGTGTGCGGTGCCTGGTGTGCAATCTGATGCTGTATGAAAGATGCAAAGAATTGCCCAGAATTTGATTAGAAAATATAGTTAATTTAGAAAGTAAATGAGAGGGAGAGGGAGAGAGAGAGAGAGAGGAGATTCACCTCCCCAAGGTAGGCAAGGGGATCAAAACTTAAGAAAACATGGCCTGGCCATGCTTAAAGAGCACATAACCACACAATAGCTTAGCGAGCCAATGACAGCAATGGCCTGGCAATGGCCACGATGGCCTGGCAATGGCAACCGGTTGCTCATGGTTGAATCCTTTTAACCCTTCCCTTTGATGCGGGAAGGTCATTAAGGTGATTGGGTGGTTGTCTGCTCCATGTCTTCATGAAGGGGTAGGTAAGTGCAGGTACTGACCTCTGGTGATGGACAGCAGGTAGATGTGTGGGTTAGTTCCATGATTGCTGCCATGGTGGTGGGGTCTGTTGGTGTCATAAAGCACTGATTAGGTTAACTTGATTCATATGGGTGGAGGCAAATACTTGAAATAT
The DNA here is from genome assembly GCF_000164805.1 of Carlito syrichta. Taxonomy (NCBI): domain Eukaryota; kingdom Metazoa; phylum Chordata; class Mammalia; order Primates; family Tarsiidae; genus Carlito; species Carlito syrichta. Next base: position 461,300 of record NW_007253206.1, read on the forward strand.
CAAAGTTAATTAGTACAAAACAAGCTGGGAAGGGGCTTTATAAAACAATTATCAATAGCTACCTCTGAGAAACTGGTTCTGTCCTTGGCTAGTGATTAGAGGTAGCCCAGGGATTCGAAACCAGCTTGGGTAACCTCGTCTCTACAATAAATAAACATTTAAGTTAAGTGAACCGCTAGAAAAACATGAGATTTAGGCAATGTTAAAATGGCTGCTCATTGGCTATATTAAATCCATGTTATGTTGTTTCAACTATTCTCTATCCATTAGTTGACTCCTCTTGACTTTATGCTCTGACACTTACCAATCTAAATTATTTTATCATATGTAGGGCGACACACAGTGACAACATGAACATACCCTGGATGTGGCCCTGAGAAGTGGGATAGGAGCCTGGGGAAAGGTCTTAGAGGTGGACAACTTGGGATTTTTCCTTTCCTCTCAGGTTCCATGCCTGTGCATGCAGGTCATGAGGATGTTGTAGCCCATTGTTTTAGGACAAAGTGTTCTCCATGCCTGCTGACCACATCTTGAGGCTATTTATAGTGAGTGCTCTTGCGCACCCTTCCTTGAGGCAGTCAGCCCTCCCCCACTCCACCCCTGCTGATTCAGACCAGATCAAGTCACCTGGATCAATGCCCATAATCTTTGGTGACCTTTAGTTCACCTTTAGCTCATGATAATTCTAAAAATCACACCCCTAGAGAGAAATTGTAGTTATTTTGTGAATATGTGATGTATGAAGAAGCATGTTCTCACACTTTGCACACTGGAAAACCTACCCTTTCACTTTTGAGCCCCACACTTCACCCTGTGTAAAATGCTATATAACCTGTGTGCCTTTTACAATCAGGAACAGTTTTCCTGTCCAGCTGGCTGCTCCTGGACCTTCCCTGTATGTAAGTTCCCGAATAAAACCTATTGTCTCTGGGTCATTTCTTCAGCCTCTAGGACACAGTGTCTTCCCTTTTGGGGTCTTTGAGGGGTTTGGTACTACATCATGTTGACTATCATGCTGGATTCCCATTGTTCCCTTTATCTGTGATAGGGATATTAGCAATTATACGCTGTCCTCTTTACGACATTGTGGTTTTCATCCTGGTACATTCTCATGTCACGTGTTTCACATCCTTCCTAACTTCCTTTACCATGCAGACTTTTGCTACTTGTACATATTTTCCTCTGTCTTATTTCTTGTGCTCTTGCAATTCAGACCTCTCTTCTACTTTACACTTTTTTCACCATTTCTCACTGTTATTTGTTTCTTAGCAACATTTTTACGTGGTTCTCAAATGAAAATCAATAAACTTATACTTTGCACCCACTATTTACAAGGTGCTATGTTAGGCCCTGCAGATGATTCAGAGATGAGTGTGCCTCAATATCTGTCTCTAAGAAACTTATGGTTGAGTAGAAGGTGAGGATAAAATAATTTCCCTAATATCTACTAAAAGTTGAACCATAATAGCTTCTCAAAGAAGAAATATGAAGAAAAATAGATTGTATTTAGCTAGGTGACTAGGAAAGTTTCAGGGAGGAGAGAGTACTTGAGATGGACGTTGAAGGTGTGCACAATTTTGACAAGTAGATGAAATTGAGAAAAGAACCAAAGCAGAGGCATTATCATTTGTCTGAGTAATGCAAACTGTAAGTGCTAGGCAAAAATAAAAGAATTGAAATGATAGTAAGTAAAAGGCTCTTGGCTGGGCATGGTGGCTCATGCCTGTAATCCTAGCACTTTGGGAGGTCAGGAGGGAGAACTGCTTGAGACTAGGAGTTTGACCAGCTTGGGCAACTTAGCAAGACCTGGTCTTCATAACAAAAACTACTTTGGGGGCTGAGGTGGAGGGATTGCCTAAGAGCCATGATTGTGCCACTGCACTCCAGCCTGGGTGAGAGAATGAGATTTTGATTAAAAATAGAAAAAAAAAAAAGGCTCGATGTAAAATTTAAAAAAAATAAGAGAATTTGTTTAATATAAGTATTTTTAATTGTGTTAATAGTAGTGAGTTACTGAAAAAAGTAATTTTGAAAAACCATATGGAATTAATTGAGTTCATATCACTAGCTGTGCAATCTTGTACAGCTTACTCAGCATATCTATACCTCAGTTTTCTTACCTGTGAAAAACAAGATAATGTCTTTGAAATAGTGCCTGTCATGATGTGACAACTAAACTAACTTTTTAATTTTTTTAATTGCCAAATTTCCAACTTCAATGTGATTTACTCTCTAATCTGACTGGCAGATAAAGAAGGAAAAATCAAAGTATTTTATGACCCTGTAAATCTGTCTTGCGCACTCTGATGTCTCTTAAAACAATTACTTTCTCTGTTTGAAGTCTACCACCACCATCCCTAACCCTTTATCTACATAGCAAAAAATCTGCTCCCTATCTCCCTCAAGCCACTCACTTCCTTTACTGCTTTCAAGTTTCCTTAGATAACTATGCTAACTAGTTGTTAGTTAGAAAATCTTTGAATCCACCTGGGCCCCTTCTTGGAAATGTCCCACCTCTCTGAGCTGAACCAGTGTAAATCTCGCATGTATTGATTAATGGTTTCTTGTAACTTCTGTCCTCCTAAATTGTATATAACCGAGCTACCATTCAATCATGGTGGGAACATGTTCTCAGGATCTTCTAGGTCCTCAAGTTTGGACAAAATAAACTAGTCTGAAATATTTTAGATTTTGTCATCTTTTCATCAATAATAGTAAGCACAAAATAGATAGTTGCTATTTCTACTTGCAAATCAGAGCCTGACAAAGGATTGAGTTTCAGTTTCTCTCTTGAGATCTTTCTGCACTTAGAGAGCTCCTATCTGCTGATTTTGGGCTGATGATTGTAATCTATGCCTGGGATCTCTACATAAAGCCATGATCTGGAAGTCCTGCACCAGGCAGAGATTAGATCTGAAAAATTACCAAGAAGAAGGGAAAAACGTGCATTCCAAATCATATGTGTAGCTAGTAGAGAGGTTTGAAACTTACCTGAAGCAGGGAAAGTCACTTTGCTTGAAGTACACAATTTTCCAGATTTGGTCACAAGATGCTCAGTGCTGCTGCCACCTTTTCAAGCACAGGTGTGAGGTAATTAGGCATGGATGTGTGATTTCCTCATTTTTCAGCTTATACAAAGAAAGCCTGATTGCTTGAGTTGGTGCCTAACAATAGGCAGCAGCTGTGGGTTCACTCAACAATTGCTGGGAGGGAACATTTTTTTCCTCTGGGGTATATTTAAATTAGGGAGCTTGCCTTATGGAAGAAGGGCTGGAAGAAATTGCTCCTGCAAGTGGTCCTGCTTAAGAAACCCAGGCATATAAAACTCATTTAAAAGATCAAATATATTATTGGGGTGATTATTTTTTAGAGTACATAGTGATTCCTTAAAATTGAAGGTGCTTCTCTAGTGTCTTTTTGCTCTGTTAACATACCATAGACAATTGATTGAGAGGACTCAAAACTAAAATATTTGCGACTATCGACCATTCAAGCTCCATTAGGAAAAATATATCATTCTCTGGAGTCAGTGAAAAAGTAGGATTCACTTTATTCATAATCCTGCTTGTTTGTCACCTGTACTGAGATTCTACAATGTACCAGGCATTGTAACAGGCACTGAAGATACAAGGATGCTTCCATTTTGATTTGGTAGTAGTAGTCAAATAATAGAGATACGTATGAGGTAGAGTATGGGCACTAAGGTAGGATAATTGGAAACTGTGTTTTCTTTACCTCTATGGTCACATACCTCTCCCATGTGCCTACTTAACAAATAGTTAAAAACATTTTAAAATTTATAACAATAGGAGGGAACTTTTACATAACTCTGCTGGAGTCCAGAGAGTATGAAAGTTCCAGCCACTGAAGCAAATCATAATAGCCATAGAGTCATTTCTGCATCACTGCATCAAGATCTCTGCTTACTTTCTGTAATGAATGAGATTAGTATTTGATTGCTTCTTCTCCTTCTCCTTCTCCTTCTCCTTCTCCTTCTCCTTCTCCTCCCCCTCCTACTCCTCCTCCTTCTTTCTCTCCCCTACACACACACACACACACACACACACACACACACACACACACGGGCGCGCGCACGCACACACACGTGCGTGCACATACACATGCATGTACGCTCTACTCTTCTGATCATTTCTCTACTCTGTCCTCTGCTGGGTCTTTAAGGACTGTCTCATATACTCTAAGAGTCTGACTACACTAGATCTATATAAGGCAGTTCTAGGACCCTTATGTTCCCCTGGCTACCACTTTTACTTAGGACAAGAAATGATCATTGTCTTGCTCAAGAAGGATGCAAAATCAGGAGAAAAGCTACAGTTGGCCCTAATCTGTTCAGAAGATGAAGTTGATATATGTGAGCCAGGAATGACATCTGGAGGAAGAACTGACAACAGAGAAAGTGGAAATGCTATAAGCAGAGGCAATAATTTTGAGAATTCCATCTTCTCTGTCAGTTGACCCCATTTTTGTTAATATTAAAATGAATTCTTTGAATTATTTTGCATGGGTTACAATATTGAGAAACACTCATTCTATTTTTATTCCAAGTATCAATCAGAAAGAACATTGCTCAGCTTGTATTGTTTTATTTTAATTTTTGTCTTTATAGGTACTTCTCTTTCTGTAATAAGCAAACCAACCCTTGGCAAAATTATAAAGTCAAAAATTCATCTTTGATGCTCCTTTGTCTTCAATAGCTTCTTGTCTTGACTCCCCTTTATCCCCTTGATAGTTTGTTCCTCCCTTTTTTATCCTCTTATAGACTCCCAGGGTCCACCAAGCTCTCTTCTGCCCCACATCTGTCAAATCTTGTTTCAGGAGAAAGAGCATGGATAACTGCTCTATCATAAAGGGAAAGTGATCAATGGCAACTCTAACAGCCATTGTATAGAAGAGGACCTGACTGAGTTAAAGGAATAAATCACCACATGAAATGTTAGGCATCTGCAAATTGAAGGTTGGGCTGGAGGCAGAGGTGGAATGGGATGGGAGCATTTTGTTTCCATCTTGATGCAACTTTAAGTTTGAGTCTCAGTGGGCAAATGCTCTCTCTCTGCTTAGCACTATGGCAAAGAACGTAGGATTTGAAATCAGGTAGATCTGGATTATATCCCAGTCTCATCACTTAATAGTAACGTGACCTTAAATTAATTTTGTAACATATTTGTGCCTCAATTTTCTCATCTGTAACATGTGGATGAAAATACCTTGCTCATGGGGTTTCTGTAAGGATTAAGTGAAGTGATGTAGGTAAGGCTCTTGGCACAGATGTTAGCACATTGCAGGGGCCAAGGGACAACTTCCCTTTCATTTTCTTAAGATCCACTGAAAAATCAACACACAAATGGAGATTAATAAGAGAAAAGGCATACAAATATTTAACTTTTTAAATTAACACAATAATTGTACATAATTAAAAGGTATATAGTAATGTGTGGTACATTTAATGTATAGTGATTAGAACAGGGTAATTAACATATTGATCATCTCAAACTTTTATCATTTGTGCTGGGAACGTTCAGTATTTTCTGTCTAGCTATTTGAAACTATGTATTATTGCTGACTACAGTAATCTTACAGTGCAATTGTACACTATAACTTGTTTGTCCTATCTAGCTATAATTTTTTTTTTTTTTGAGTTGGAGTCTCACTCTGTCGCCCAGACTGGAGTGCAGTGGCCGCTCCCGGCCACCGCAGCCTTTACCTGCTGGGCTCCGGTGATCCTTCCGCCTCAGCCTTCCAAGTCGCTAGAACTACAGGCGCGCGCTACCACGCCCTGCTGATTTTTTGATTTATTGTAGAGAG
>NW_007253206.1:467146-542586 GCF_000164805.1 Carlito syrichta
CTCAGGCAATCCACTCACCTCAGCCTCCCAAAGGCGCAGGATTACAGGCTGAGCCACCGAGCCTGGCTGTCTAGCTATAATTTTGCATCTTTTAACAAATTGCTCATTGCTCCCTATCCCCCTACCCTTCTGAGACTCTGGTATCCTCTGTTCTTTTTACTTCTATGAGAACAACCTTTTTTCTAAGCTTCCACATAGAAGTGAGAATATGCAGTGTTTTATTTTCTGTTCCTGGCTTATTTTACTTAACATAATATTTTCCAAGTTTTATCCATGTTGCCACGAATGATAGGATTTTATTATTTTTAATGGCTGAATAGTATTTCATTGTGCATACAGTATATACCAAATTTTCTTTATCCATTCATCTGTTGCTGGAAACCTAGGTTGATTCCATATGTTGGCTATTGTGAATAGTACTGCAATAAACGTGGGGGTGCAGTTGTCTCTTTGATATGCTGATTTCCTTTCCTTTGGATAAATGCCCAGTAGTGGGGTTGCTGGATTATATGGTAGCTCTATTTGTAGTTTTTTTGAAGAACCTCTATACTGTTCACCACAGTGGCTGTTCTAATTTACATTTTCACCAATTGTATGTGTTCCCTTTTCTCTGCATCCTTGCCAGTATTTGTTATTTTTTGTCTTTTTGATAACAGCCTCCTAACTGGGGTGAGATGGTACCTCATTATGACTTTTTGATTTGTGCTTTCCTGATGATTAGTGATGTTGAACATTTAAAAAAATATATTTGTTGGTCACTTGTATGTCTTCTGTCAAGAAATTTGCTTCCCAATATTGCTTTTACTGTGTTCTATAGGTTTTGATACATTGTATTTCTACTTTTACTTATTTCAAATAATTTTTAAATTTCACTTTTAATTTCTTCCTTCACCCCCTGGTTATGCAGGAGCATGCTGTTTAATTTCCATGTATTTGTATTGTTTTAAATATTTCTCTTGTGATTGATTTCTAGTTTTATTCCATATTGGTCAAATAAGATACTTTATGATTTTGATTTTATTGAGACTTGTGTCTTAACATATGGTCAATCCTGGAGAATGTTACATGTGTAATCCATGCTAGAAACTTTTGTAAATGTCTCAGTGGCCTAGACTGAGAGAGTTTGTGGTGGTAGTGGCATGGCTTTGCCATGGGTTTGCCAGGCTGTTTCTCAGGTTGAGGGTATGTGCATGCTATGGTAGGTCAGCCAGCTTGGAGGTATGGCTTGAGGCTATGAGGCTGTTACTCTGATTGGGAGTATGTGTACACAGTTGCTCAAGTGCCATGGGGATGTTCCTGTCAGGAGCGGCCTACAAAGCTGTTTCTTAGGTTGCTCCACTGGTTTGGAAGCATGCCCACTAGAAGCGGCCTGCAGGGCTGTTTCCCAGTCCTATGTCATGGATGCACAGCTGCTCAGCTGACCTGGGATCATGCGTGCCAGGGATAGCACATGGGGATGTCTCTTAGACCCAGGACATTGCTGCATGACTTCTTGACTGGCATGGGTGCATGTCTTCTATGAGTGGTCCACAGGGCTGCTTCTCAGGCCCAAGAGGGAGGTGCATAGCTTATTAGGCTGGCCTGGGGGAATGCCTGCCAGTGGTGACCCTGGAGCTGATTGTGGGCACAGGGCTGTTGGGCAGACCCAGGGCTTGTATTCAGGGAGTAGGGCATTGTGGGCTGTTTCTCAGGGCACGGGCATGGACTATAGGTGTTCCACTGGCCCAGGAGTGTGTCAGCTACTTGGAGTCTTGAGGATTTCTTCCACTTGGGGGAAGGGAGTACAGCAGTTTGACTGGCTCAAAGGTGGGTTCACCCTGGGTGGGACTGCCAAGCTGTTCTTTTCGCTGGAAGCAAGGGTAGTGGGAGTTGGTTTCCCTGCTGTGCAGGATCAGAGTTACAGCTGATCTTAGGCCCAGGCTCCACGCTGCTGGGGTTGTGGTGGTCAGTCACCTTTGTGGACTTAGTGGAATGAAGATGGAACCCCAGTACTGGAAAAGTACAGTGGCTACGGGTCCCGGAGGAGGGTACACTCCAATGGGGGCTCTGGTCTCAAGATGGTGTTGTGTTGCAGTAGCTTGGCTCACACAGAGTGTGTGATGGATGGGAAGTGTGCACCTTGTACTTTTTTTTTTTTTTTTTTGAGCTGTAGTCTCACTCTGTCGCCCAGGCTAAAGTGCTCACGGCCACCAAAGCCTCGACCTGCTGGGCTTAGGCGATCCTTCCATTTCAGCCTTCCGAGTAGCTGGAACTACAGACACACGCCACCACTCCTGGATAGTTTTTGTGATTTATTGTGAAGACGAGGTCGCACCAAGTTGCCCAGGCTAGTCTCAAAGCCCCGGGCTCAGTCAGTCCTCTCGCCTCAGCCTCCCAAAGTTCTGGGATTACAGGGCTGAGCCCCCGCGCCTGATCATACCTTGCACTCTTAATCTGGGGTAATGCAAATGCATTAATTTGCAGCAGCCCTCCAAACTGGGCCCAGGACTTGAAAGAATTGTGAAATTCTCCTGTAGTAAGAACTGTAGGTGTTTGAATTTGCATTAGTGGCTGGTGAAGTTCTTCTGCTTGCCTTTGCCCCACAACAGAAAATCCCTCTGACTCTAGGCATGGAAGATCTGACTGAGAAGCTAAGTGCCTCCATGCTCCATTCCTGGACTTCTAATCAAAACAGGCATCTCCAGTCTCCCATTGCACTTCACCTCTTTCTCTTCAACACTCCAGTTAAATTCTGTGTGTTTATCAGTTGCTTTAGTTCTTTATCGTTGTGGGGGATGAGTACCTGGCATCACTAGTCAACCGTCTTAGTGACGTCATTCTCTAGCATACAAACTTATTGGTGTGCACATGAGGGAGAGCAACAGAGTGTTTATCCAGATTCCCCAGTGGAGCTCAGAAGCTTATATACCATCTTGAAGTTAGAGAAAAAAAAATGGGTGCTTGGATTTTGGCAAATTATGGGGGGAGAGAAGAGGAGACCTGGTTAGCAAAGGTAGTCTTGTTATATAGATGAAATCTTAGAGGTAGCAGCCCTCAGGAAGAATAGTTGGCAAATGTTTCTTTCAGACCTTTAAAGTTGTCAGGCCCTCAGTTAATCTTTTTTAGATATGGACAAGGCGGAACCTCAGAGAAAACTTGGTTGCATAAATGTAGATTTTCTTTATGAATCTCTCCTACAAAAGACAGCATTGCAAGGCTCGTTTTGTTTGCAGACCCTCTGAAAAGCCATCTCAAAATATACCAAAGAAGTATATTGTTGGGGGAAATATTTTGATTTTTTTTCAACATAGAGTAATCATTTAAGTATTTAGTATTACAAACACAACACAACCTTGTCACTCTTTTGCTTAGAAAACTTCCATGATTCCCTACTGTCCTTGAGAATCAAGTTCCAAACTCTTATCTTGGCATTTACTACTTTATAAGATTGGACCTTAAGTTAAAATACTCCAAGAATGCTTCCAACACTATCTTTTCATTCATTCTTTGAACTACAGAGTCAGATTCAATTAAGGAAAGGAGAGGGCCTCGCCTAGAGATCAGTGAGGTGTGTATAAACACAAGTAAAGCCAGTCCTGTTTTGTAGAAGAACATACAGAATTTCAAAATAAGTCCTCTTCGCTTTGCAGTAGGCAGGGATAGGTCATGGAGACATGCAAGGGTGTACTGGGAACCCATGAATGGGTAACAGGTTCTGGTTACAATTAAGAAACTGGTGCCCAAAGAGAATAAATCATACAGCACAACTTTAGGATTCTGTTGTCCTGACTTTCAATTTGGTGGATTTTTAGGCCAGCTTTTATTTGCTGTAGCATGCTGCCTCCTACTATCTAGGGTGGGATAGGTGTTAGGCTGAATAACAAAACTCATTTTCAGCTAGTAACAAATTAGTAGTAATTAATTTCTCAAAGCCACTTGCAATCTCATGTGATGGTCTAAGGAAAGAGTCACTTAAATAGATAAGTGTAGGTGAGAGACATGAGATAGTGCAGTGAGGATAACACCAGATGGGACATGTCATTGGGAGGCAGCATGAGGGCACTGGGCATCTGGAGAGCAGAGAGCCAGAAGGGGAATGAAGGCATGCCCCAAGCAAGTTTCTCTTATGTCTTGGCTTTATGTATGTACTTCATTTGCCTTTGGGAGGAAGTAAGGAGGAGGAGGGGAATGCATTGATGGCTGAGTTTCAGGGTTGACTTGAAATCTGCTGAAGAGAAGTCACCTAATCCTGACCTTCATTCATTGACTGATACTGAATTCTGCATTCAAACAAATTACTCTTTGCAGTTTAAAGCTCCACAGATGAGTCTTTTGTATGCTGTGCTTAGTATACTAATGAATCATACTTGTCAATGGATTTACCACTGAAGGGTTCATGAGGTGCAGTCTATCAAAAATTGCTTTGATTTTCAAGCTGCTTCTAGGATTGTCAATTGACAAATGCAATCGGATGCTCACAGCCTCATCCTGGTACCTACTCCAGTTTGCCTAGGCTGTAATCTTTAGTTATATTTGTTTTATGCTGTGACACCTCAAGAGCCATGTTATTTCTAAATTCAATAGAATTTAATCAGTTTAAAATATATATGTGTGTATATATGGGGGGCCCTCAAAAATTCCGGAATTTGTTCTGGATCAAACGGTCAACCAAAGTTTGTATCTGGAAGTCTTGAAAAGGTTGTATCACAATTTGTGGAAGAAGCATCCCGAGTTGTGGCAAATAGGTGACTGGTTCTTCTGTCATGATAATGCACCTGCCCACATTGTGCTGAGTGTTCAGCAGTTCTTAACCAAAAATAATATGCCCCACCCTTCCTATTCACTTGATCTCACTCCAAGTGATTTGTTTGTTTGTTTGTTTCCCTGGGTGAAAAAAGTCCTCAGAGGGAAACCTTTTGCCAGTGTGGGAGAGGTGAAACAAAAAATGGCAGAACTACTAAAAGGCATCAAAATTTATGAGTTCAAAAACTGTTTTGAGCAGTGGAAAAAGCATCTCGATGGGTGTATTGCATCAAACGGAGAGTACTTTGAAGGTGACTGAAGTTTAGACATGTAAGAATAAAGACACCATTTTTATAAATTCCATTTGGGGGATTCCCCTCGTATACTATGTATATGTATTCCCCCCCACCCCAGAGAACAGAATTCTCATGTCAGCTGACCAATGGAACACTTTCTAATCTCCATGTACCCAGGAAACCAAATAGGTAAAGCAGCTTCAGCATATTGAGATGAATACTTGGCATTTACTAGCTGTTTTACCTTGGTTTAATCATTCCTCCTGAATCTGTTTTCCCCTCCATGCAACTGGGAATGATTTCTCAATCTTCACAGGATTATAGTATTGATTAAATGAATATGTATATGAAAGTACACTGTTACTTGTAAATTGTAGATATTACCATGTCAGATATTAATGTCCGGAGTCAGTAGGGTGCAGTGGTTTACAACATGGGCTCTAAAATCACAGTACTTGGTCTCACATTCTGGCTCTGTCATTTACTAGCTGTATGATTTGGGGCATGTTCAATTCTCTGAGGCTCAGTTTCCTTACCTGAACAATGGGATAATAACAGAACCTATTTTCATAGGGTAGATGTGAAGACTAAATCATTAATGAAAATTAAGTGCTTAGCACACTGCCTGCCACATAGTAAGCTGTTATTATGAACAAAGAAGTAAAACATTAAAAATTCCTTACCCTAGGCAGCAATGATCAACTTTCACACGTTCAGTTACATTTGATTATTAAACAGCTTTGTGAGGTTGGAAGAAAAAGTATTATCATCACATTCTACAGAGAGTTTGATGATTCCCTCCAGGGCCCTCAGCAAGTAGGTGATAGGCCTTTGATTAGAACCCTGAATTCACTTAGAATCTTGAGTGAATTCTGAGACTGTCTGGACATTGGTAGCCCAGCAGAAGAGAGTTTCCTGGTTAGGGATTTTCTGCCTTACTCCTCTGCCTACCTTTCAGTACTGAATTACCACGTGGAATATTATTGCTATGGTCTGATTGTTTGTGTTCCCCCCAGAATTCATATGTTAAGATACTAACCTCCAATGTGATGTATTAGATGAGCCTTTGGAAGGTGTTTAGATCATGAGAGCAGAGCCCTCATGCGTAGGATTAGTACCTGAACAAAAGAGACCCCAGAGAGCTGTCTTGCCTCTTCTACCACATAAGGACATACTAAGAAGGTGCCAGAAGGTGGGCCTTCACCAGACACAAAATCTGCCTTGATCTTGGACGTAACCTCCAGAATTGTGAGAAATAAATAGCTGTTGTTTACAAGCCACTCAGTCTATGGTATTTTGTTATAGCAGCTTGAACAATGTAAGACAATTAACAAGTTATCAAATGGATAATGGGCAGGAGCAAACAAGGTGTCTTCATTTTTTTTCTCTGTCGGGTAACATACTTGAATAGAAGCCCCTTGTTCTGGTATTCCTAATACATCCCATCATGAATTAGATTGCAGCTTCTTTCTAATATAATTTAAGAATATTACTGTCTATTATACTCTGTAAGCCTTTCCCACGCTTATTTCTTCTATGAGGCTGTCCTAAAAAAAAACAAAACAAAACTTTGTTAATCACAGCAGATATCTCTGTCATTTGGGGACCCACTCTTTATTAATGAATATGGAATACGGACTGGACTCTTCCTAATTGTTCTCTGAACACCTCCCAATTTTCAGGAGGGTAATTGATTTCAGTCAGCTTCTTTAGTGCACTCTCTACACTCTTGAAACTTGTAATTTCCAAGTTCAATATTTGTGTGTTCCCACCCTCAGGAGTGCTTCAGTTGGATTCCATTATAATCCTGGAATTTTAACAAGTCACCAGCTTGGAGTATATTTATCATGAAACTTATTTATTTTCTAGTGTTCTCAGCCATGCTTTAGGGCATACCCCATATACAATATCTAAGTTTTCTGAAAAGCAAAATTACAAAAGTATTTTTAAATTTAAAATATAAATAAACAACTCAGCTTTAGTGAAGAGTGTATTGAAATGCTTCCCATGCCTTTAGGGGTATAATAAAGTCTGGGGAAAAGAAACTAAGGTCATATGTTAGGTGTTTACTGTAGATAGTCAAAAAGAAAGTAGCTCAGCTCAGAAGTGAGAGGAACACACTGAAAAGATAATATTTCATTTATAAAAAAATCACTTTTAGTTTAACTTCCAGAAATGCAAGTGAAGAAATTGGATATATTTCCATATAATTGCTTTTTCTGGTTATGAAACTTTTTCCATATACATAATTTTTTTCCTTTCCCCCCCATTCCACATTCAAAGATCTGTGGCAGTCTTGTATACTTCTGTGCAATTTGGGGTGCTTAATTATAATCTATACTAGATACTCTGTCATTATTCCTGCCTCTTACAACTCAAAGCTCCTTATTAGATTTTATGGGAGGAGCCCTTAAATTGAAAATATGAACACTTTCATCTCATTTCTACTAGAATTACCCTCATTGAGGTTCTTACTGCTATTCTTCAGCTAGGCTATTGCAAAAGCCAAACTAAGTGTCTTACCTCTCTTCTCTCCTCACTTCAGCCCATTGCATACACTGCCATTCTCTAAAACACTGTTTTATTCCCTTTTTAGATCTTTGGTGGTTCCCTGTCATCACTGACCTAGAATGCAGATCACACATAATCTAACTCTTTTTTTTTTTTTGAGTTGGAGTCTCACTCCGTCGCCCAGACTGGAGTGCAGTGGCCGCTCCCGGCCACCACAGCCTCTACCTGCTGGGCTCCGGTGATCCTTCCACCTCAGCCTTCCGAGTAGCCGGAATTACAGGCATGCGCTACCACGCCCGGCTGATTTTTTTTTTTAAATTTCTTGAGGAGATGAGGTCTCGCTGTCCAGGTGGGTCTCGAACCCGCGGGCTCAGGCAATCCACTCACCTCAGCCTCCCGAAGGCGTGGGATTACAGGTTGAGCCACCGAGCCCGGCATAATCTAACTCTTGAACTCACCTTTCGGATTCTATTTCCTGTTACAACTTCATATTCCATATGCTCCAGCCAAACAAACTATTGTGATTTCTTGAACACTCCATGTGCATTGACACATACCTTATGCTGCTCCCTTTAACCAGCAACACCCTTCTCACCATCTCTGTATTTGCATTTTACGTGTCTGCACTTGTTAGGGTAAATATAGGCCCTTAAAAAAAACAGATCGTAGAGTGCCTCGAAAATTCAGAAGTTTATTTTTTATTCCTCATGTAACAATTCTGCTGTGTTTCAGAATGGCAGTGGTTCTGCTTTGTGTAGTAGTTCAGGAACACCCTCTAGGGTGTGGTCCTCATCTGAGTGTCAAAGTTGGCCCATCTCATCCAAGTTTCATCTACAGGAAGAGGAAAGAGTGAATAAGACATGCCCTCTTTCTTAGGGTCTAGGTCTGGAATAGGCACATGCTACTTCTCACATTTTACTGGAAATACATTAGTCACATTTACACATAACTGTGAAGGGAGGCTAAGAATGTAGTTTAGCCACATGCATGGAAGAAGTGGAGGAAAAACGGTGTCCAACTAGGAATTTATGCCACACTGTTAAAATCTGGCTCACATGCTATCTTCCTTCTTCAGGCTGTCCTAAGCCCCTCAGCAGGAAGCAATTTCTCCTTCCTCTAGTTTAGGGCATCGCAAACGAATCTGTGTGAGAATCACCTGTGGATCTTTTAAACTACAGCGTGTGAATCCATCTGTGCTGGAGCCTGAGATTATGCATTTTTAACAAGCTCTGAGGTGATATCCACACATTGGTCTGCAGAGCACACTGAGTGTTCTAGCCCACTGTCTGTTCTTTTCTTGTGGGATGTAACTTTTTCTACTTCATATTAGTGATTCATATGCATAATTTAACCTCCTTACTAGACAGTTAGCTCTCATAGCAGAATCTGGATCTCTTTGGCATCTGTCACTCTCACCCAGCCTCTGTCTAGTATTAAGGATAGAGCTTTGCACACTTAGTGGAACTTAATACATATTTGAATAATTGACGAGTGGCTTCAGCTAATTCAGAATTTGAGCATACACTTAAAAAAAACCAAAACATTGAGTTGAGGTCTCACTCTGTCGCCCAGGCTGGAGGGCAGTGGTACGATCATGATGAGCACAGCTTGCTGTAGCCTTGACCTTTTGGGCTCAGGTGGTCCTCCGCCTCAGTATCTCAAGTAGCTGGGACTACAGGTACATGCCACCACACTTGGCTAATTTTTTGATTTTTTTGTTGATAAGACTTTTCACTATGTTGCCCAGGCTTGTCTCAAACTCCTGGGCTCAAGCAATGCTCCTGACTTGGCCTCCCAAAGTGTTGGACTAACAGGCGTGAGCCACCCTATCTGACTGAGCATAAACTTTTGAAGGGCAACACTACTTATGATAGGTTCTGGACTATGCTTAGTGTAATTGCTTGGTTGAAAACGGCTAGTTGGAAACCCAGCTCTCACATAGTCCAGCCAAACTAAGGGAGAACCTGCCAGAGAGCTGAGCTGAGAGGAATTCAGCAAATGGAAACCACATTTTATTGTGGACTTTCTCCCTCCGTGTGCTGACTGTTTCAAAGGACATGCTAATCCCTGTGTTTAGAATTCATTTCCAGAGAGCTTCTCTGTTTAACAAGTGTGATGTTTATGCCCACAAATCTTCATGAGCCAATTTGATCAATTTTGTTGAAGAGGTGCCCTTTTTTTCCCACCTGGAAGCACTCAATGTTCTTCCATTTGGAAAGTCTCAAGTTGGGTACCAATGAAAACTGGATGAGAATGACTTCTCTCAACTTGGCACCATTTAAGCCTGTTCTTTTCTCAGTTCTGACATATGTAGTCATGTTTTGGGCCTTAGGGCTTCAAGTGGAATAAGGGAGAGGAGATGATGAAGGGGGGTAGGGTTTAAAACAGAGGCTACTTTGTAATCTATCCTGAGACACATGGAGTGAAGTAAGAATACCTGAGATCCCCTGCCTCATACCTGTCTGCATGATGTGACTACTAACTGGAACAGTTTTTTCTTGGGATTTGTCATAAGTGAGACAGGGCTGAGGTTTCCCTTTTGGACTCTTTATTGAGAAAAGATTTCACAAGCAAATGAATCATGTTATCTAGATTTAAGAGATTCTTAGCCTGGTTGAAGAAAAGAGTTTTAGTTTTTATTAGCCCCACTGGTACAGCCAATTAATGCACCAATCACAAACCACAGAAATTCACAGTGGGATCCTTTGCGTATTACCTGTTGACTCTCTCCTTGGTGGTATCTTGTTAGCCCTTAGTTCTATTATTAGGCTTTGGAATCGAGAAACGGATATTCAAACATGTCATTAATTTATACTACCCCCTCTCTTTCCTTACTTTGACTATATATAGTGGTTTATGGTATTGTCTGCACGATGTGTCCTAATAACTTGTTACTGCACATCTTCATTTGCAGATATTCCACATTTTCTGGTCTTCCCACTTCCTCAGTGAGACCTTATAGCATCAAAGCTCAAGAATAAAATGTCCAGCCAGGAGTGGCAGCTCACACCTGTAATCCCAGCATACTTGGAGGCTGAGGATGGAGAATTCCTTGAGCCCGGTTGTCTGAGACTACCCTGGGCAATATAGCAAGACCTTGTCTCTACAAAAAAAAAAAAAAATTGGCCGGGCGTGGTGGTGTGCCTGTAGTCCCAGCTACTTGTCAGGCTGAAGAGGGAGGATTGCTTGAGCCCAGCGAGCTGTGATTGTGTTACTGTACTTCAGTCTGAGTGACAGAGTGAGATCCCAACTTAAAAAAAAAATATTCCCAACAGGACTAGAACTCCAGTGAGGCAAGCCAGGCCCCTATGGAGCAAACTTTAAGGAGGCACCAACTTGCTCATGCTTGTCTTGCCTCGTACGACACTGAGAGTGAGTGCCTTCTTGAAATTTGTGCCCTAGGTGCCTCGCTTAACCTAGACCAGGTCCTGATTTCCAAAGCAGAGAGCTCAAAGTACCAGGTTGAGACCATTTGGACAATTGAGTCAGCCCCAGTCCTTTACCCCACCTTCTATGTGTGTGTGTGGGGGGGGGGGGGGAGGGCGAGGGGATGACTGCAGATAACCTACAAATGCAGGAGACAGTAAAAATTGAATTCAGCAATTATGATTTTATTAATCACATCAAGGTAAGGCTGGCATTCTGTCCACTTGCCCTCTATGCTGCAACGAAACAGTCTTGACATAGATTTTTTAATGAGCATGCATTAATTATTGGCTTTGAGGATCTCCTTGAATTTAACTCTTGATATTGCTCCACTATCTCAAAGTCCCCTGATTTTTCAGACCTTCAATGGCACATCTAAATGTAGATAAACACATCACTCCTATTCAACTACCTAACGATACCCACTTGCAGGGCCTATGAGAATAGCACCTAATTAGTTGTGAAGCACATTTTGGCATATGTCGGAAGTTAAAGCCCCTTCCTCAGAGGAACTCAAACTCTGAATTTATCTTTATTAAGGCCTTGTCCAAATGATAAATATACACTGCCTCCTTGCTATCTACTGCTTGGAAATAAATCACTTTAGGATTGATTTGCTAACGGCTTTCTTCACTCTGAGGGTCCTCCTGCCTGAGAGGTCACACTGTCCTTCTTCACAGACAAACGCTGATAACCAAACAGAAGACACCACGCTGACCATACAGTGAACAAAGAAAAAAACCTGAAGTGAGAGGAAGCATCCCCTTTCTAGGACGTCCCTTTGCACAGTCTAGAAAAAATAGACTTACCAATGCATAATATTATAGTTTAGGAAAAAAAACCTCCCAAACCACTTTTTGAGTATATGGGTGAACAGATGGGACGCATTCATCTTTTTTCAGCAAAGTACTGTGAACTTTGGGACTTTAGTCAGAAATTACAAACTCCTCTAGGAGTCTTCCAGGTAATATAAATAAGTGAAACTGGCTGGGCATGAGACAATCAGGCATGGTGGGGACTCGCGGGAAACAGAGAATGCATTTCCTATCCACTCCAACCTCTTTTTTGCCACATGGGAACATGGGCCAAATCTTGTTAGAGCTTTTGATTCTTTAAGAGAAGCAGGTAACTTGATTTTTTAATAACATGACAGTTCTTATTTTTAAACTGTTGGGAAGTTAGGTTAAGACATTTTTAAAGTCATTGTGTGGGACAAATAAAGTATCCCTTAAGGATAGATTTGCCTTGCTAAGTCTTGAAGTCTAACTCCTTTCCATTTATGATTCTGTGCTCAGGACCATAACTCTCGATTCACTCGGTGACTTTTAATGGCTAGCCAGTCATGTTTAGGCTGCATATTCTTCAAATGCCAAGATATTAAGATTTTATTTTAGATAGTCAAGCTTACAATGATCTTTGTCTTACTGCATGTAGGTGGCCCAGCCTGCCTGCTGTCTTAGCTTCCTTTCCACATTCCCAGTATAACACAGCTGTGGACACTTGCTTCTCATTAGCCAGATGTAATTGTTATCCTATCTTTATTTTTATGTATTTATTTAATTTTGTTATTATTATTGGGTTTTTTTTTTTGTCAAGATGGGAGTCTTGCTATGTTGTCCAGGCTGGTCCCAAACTCCTGGCCTCAAGTAATCCTCCAGCCTTAACCTCCCAAAGAATTGGGATTACAGTCACGAGCCAACATGCCAGACCTCCTACCTTCATCTTTAGAATAAGGCTATGAGAGCCCGATGGAACCCACCTACTTCCTGAAGGAGAGGTGCGTACATGGAAATAGTGCTGTTTTAATCAATTTGGCTTTCTTACACTTTGAATATCTTGCTTGTCTCAACTGTTTACTCCTTGACCATTATGATTCCTCCTTGCCTATTTCTAAATTTGGCAATTGTTGACTAATAGAGGTAGAGCTCGAATCCAAGTGTCTATTTCTTGAGGGAATCATGTTCTCTAACTTTATTCCTTGGAGATTGAAGTGAGACTTCTTAGACTTGCCCTGTGTCCTATCTGTTCTAAGTCAGCTTGGAGTTTTCCCACCTTATAGACTAAGATGTGAAATCACTTCATGACTGGGGAAGTTCGAACACAACTCCAACCTTTTGGTTAACTTCCAGGGGAGCCTTATATACTTCCTGGGCACTGATGCTGTCCCATACCATATTTACTTAGTGTAAAACAAACTTTGCTTCTTTCTTTGGTTCTCTTGTTCTCTTGCTGTCACTCTCAATCTATCCATAAGCTAGTAGACATTCTCCAGTGTTCTGGGCAGGGTCACATTAGCCCCATTATCAGGCTTCATGCATCTCACTCTGACTGTGCCTCTCCCATCTCAGCTCCTCACCCCTACCTCTCATACTGGCTCGAGAATATGAAATTCTTTCTTCTCTGTAGTGATAGAGTGTTTTACTTTTCTGTGGGCTTGTTGCTGCTTAACACTTAGGTCGTTAGAGTTGGGAATGATCTCTATGAACCTGTAGCAACAAACTCAGATTCCTTTTGTTAATTAGCAAAAGAAGATAGTGCTGAAAAATCTTGTTCTCTAATATCTTGGGCTGCCAGAACTTTGCTGTTTGAAATATCAGTAATAATGGAACATCCCATTCTTGCCTGGATGCAACCTTGATTTCCAATCCAGTTGTGGAGCTTCAAATAAGGAGATTTTGGACATAACATTACACATTTGTCTTAATTCTTTAGTTTCCAAGGAGGCAGAACTCTGGGTCTACTTCTGAGTCAAGGCCTGATTTGGACACTTATACTCTACCTTGAGACTATCAAAATGCTGCTTCATTTAAATTCTACCTATACTCTTTTCTTCCTACAAACCCCAAATAACCCTGTCACTTCATTTGTTTGGTGAGTTGCCCCATGGTTCATCTGGTGCCCATCAACTTTACAAGTTAATAAACCTAACATAGGTAGACTATAGGGGTATCACTGGTGGTCTTTATCTGATGAGTTTTATTACCTTCTGCTCCAAGTATTAAAATATTTGTCCCAATACATGCAGTTTTCTTTCCTAAGAGGACTTACCCTTCATTATAATATATCTTCCATGATGGCAGGGAATTTTACTTTTTTCACTACTGTAAAACAGTGCTTGGGTCAGGTTGAAAGAATGAATGAATAAATTGTTAGAAGTCCTTCAAGTGATACAATTATCTCCACATCCTTATAAGTGTATGGTGCCTCATTTCAGCCTCCCCTAGACCCTGCCTAGGGTTCTGAAATAAAAAAGACCTGGGATAGACCCAGTCATAGTCTGTCCAGGCTACCACAACAAAATACTATAAATTGGGTAGTTTATAAACAACAGACATTTATTTCTCACAGTTCTGGAGGCTGAGGAGTGTAAGACCAAGTTGCCAGTAGATTCAGTGTCTGGTAGGGGCTCATTTCCTGGTTTATAGATGGTAACTCCTTTTTGTGTCCCCACGTGGTAGAAAAGGGCAAATAAGCTCCCACGAGCCTCTATTACAGGGACACTAATCCCAATCATGGAGGCTCCACCCTCACAACTTAATCGCCTAAAGGAGGTGGTTAATATCATCCTAAAGGAGGTGATTAATATCACCAACTTGGGGACTAGGTTTTAACTATGAATTTTGGGGGGACACAAGCATTTAGATCATAGCAAGCCCCCATTCCAACGTTTAACTAGCTGTATGATTATTGGATGAATTATTTAACCTCTTTACAACTTTCTTGGGGGGGATTGTTTTTCAGCTGTAAAATGGGGATAATGATACCTATCCTACTTTGTTGTAAGGCTTAAATGAAGTGATTTATGTAAAGGGCATATTGTGGAATCTGGCACATGGTAAATGCTCAGTAAACATCAGCGGGTATTTTCATTATGTCTTCCACTGGTCTTAATCTTTCCAGATACCAGACACTTGCACAAGGCTGTGACTCTGTTTATATTCAGCACTAAACTTCATTTCATCTCATAGTATGGTAACATGTATGCTTTGTTTATTTGTAAACTCTTTGAGGGCATGGTCTATGTTTTATTTACCCATTTATCACTACAGATAAATACATCTCTATCTTGCTGGCACATAGTATCTGTGGTCAAGAAGTCTGCTTGAAAAGGAAAATGGGCAATAAGTGTGCAGAGCTGGACCTGATAGGTAAATGCAGTTCTCACGGTAAGTGCTAGCTGATTATGATAAAGCATTAATAGATTATTTTATGAGTGGTTTTTCGGGGCAGGAGCAATGAAAGAATTTTTCTGAGTGTTGTGTGTCCCTGTTGAGTGGGCATTTGAATGACCCAAGGAAAATGAGAGGGTCCAAGAAAGCGGGTGTGGATCAACTTGGCCATTTAATCCCTCAATTTCTTGGGAATTGTCATTGGAATTTAGCCTAGCAATTTGGAACAGCGGGTGAATTATGTGTAGCTAACCTGTAACCAGAGATCATTGTGCTGAGATGTACTGGGGTTTTGCTCGCCTGGTGATCAGGTGGGACCTGTGACCCCTTTGTCTTTTCATCTCTCTGGGAACTGGAACTAAAGCCAGAGAAAGCTGGACTTTCACTGTTGGGTGGGCTTAGCTCCATGAGTGGCTGTCCACTTGTGGGACTATTTATGGCAGCCTGTCCCTTACTCCTCTCTTTCTCTCTTCCTCTCTGTCCTCTTGCCCCATAACCCCAGGGCTCAGAAAGAACAAGACCCAAGACCTAGGGGATGGCAGGAGGGCAGGGTTTATTTAGCATCCCTTTCCCTTTAGGATTTTCTTTTTCCAATGACTCAACCTCACCTGCCCTGCCTGCTTTGGTATTCTCCAAGGGGCTACATCTGACGATGACTAAGGGCCCCTTGAGTCTGTGGTGTGCTGTTAAATTGGCTCTCTAGGGGGAAAAGCCTTGATCTGTGATGATTCCTGATTTCTTCCCTCTCTTCCTCCCTCTCTCTTTTTTTTCTTTCCTTGATTCTTTCCTCCTTCCTCCTCCCCTTTCTACCTCCCTCTCTCTTTTTTTTCCTTTCCTTGATTCCTTCCTCCTTCCTCCTCCCCTTTCCTTAGTTGTAGGTATAATGAACTCCACCCTAGAGTTCATTCTGCCTAGTTTTCTTTTCCTCATGTTAGTACACATAACCTGAACTTCTCTGCTGTGTGTGGCAAAAGTATACACCATATTATTTTAAAAAAATTATCTGAAGCAGTATAGCTAGTTGAAATGATTTACTGGTAGCAGTTTTCATCCAATTATTGCTTTAGGTCACACTCACAACATCCACAGCCTATGTACTTCTTCATTGTCTTGGAAGTTCTAGCCAAAGAAATCAGGCAAGAGAAAGAAATGAAGGGCATCTAACCTGGAAAGAAAGAAGTAAAATTATCTTTGTTCACAGATGACATGATCTTAAATTTTAAAAGCCCTAAAGACTCTACAAAAAAAATACTGTTAAGACTGACAGATGAATTAAATAAAGTTATAGAATACATAATCAACATACAAAAATCAGTAGCATTTATAAATGCCAACAGTCAACAATCTGAAAAAGAAATGAAGATATCAATCCCATCTATAATAACCATAAAAATATAAAGTATCTAGGAATATATCTAACAAAAGAAGAGAAAGATCTCTACACACAAATACTATAAAACACAATGAATAAAATTGAAGAGGACATCACGAAATAATGGATAAATATTCCATGCTCATAGATTGGAAGAATTAGTATTGTTAGCATAACAATACTACCAAAAGTGATCTACAGGTTCAATGCAACAGAAATAGAAAAAAAAATCTTAATATTTATATGGAACCAAAAAGACTCTGAATAATCAAAGCAATTTTGAGCAAAAAGGAAAAGGCTGGAGGTATCACACTACTTGACTTTTATGGACTTTATAAAGCAATTTTAAGTTCACAACAAAATTGAGAGAAGGATACAGAGATATTCCATATACCTTCTTCCCCCACCTGTATACAGCCTCCACATTATCAACATCCCCTACCACTGTGGTACATTTGTTACAGCTGATAAACCTGTACTGACACATCATCATCACCCAAAGTTCATAGTTTACATTACGGTTCACTCTTGGTGTTGTGCATTCTGTGGATTTTGATAAATGCATAATGACATCCATTCATCATTACAGTATTATATACAGTAGTTTCACTGCCACCCCCGCCGTCCCTTTTTTTGAGAGGGAGTTTCACTCTGTTGCCCAGGCTGGAGTGCAGTGGCACGCTCATGGCCACCGCAGCCTCGACCTGCTGGGCTCAGGTGATCCTTCCGCCTCAGTCTTCCAAGTGGCTGAAACTACAGGCACGAATCACCACACTTGGTTAATTTAAAAAAAAAAATTATTGTAGAGATGAGGTCTCACCAAGTTGCCCAGGCTGTTCTCGAACCTGTGGACTCAGGCAATCCTCTCACCTCTAAGTTCTGGGATTATAGGCGTGAGCCACCACTCCTGGCCAGTTTCACTGTCCTAAAAAGACCTCTGTGTCCTTCCTATGCATCACTCCTTATTGGTAACAACTGATCTCTTTGTTGTCTCTATAGTTTTGCCTTTTCCAGAATGTCATGTAGTTGGAATCATACAGTAGGTAGCCTTTTCAGATTGACTTTCACTTAGTAATATTCATCTAAGTGTCCTCCATGTCTTTTCATGGCTTGATAACTCACTTTTTTTAGCACTAATCTTCCATTGACTGAATGTTCCACAGTTTATCAAATCACCTACTGAAAGACATCTTGTATACTTTCAAGTTTTGGCAATTATTAATAAGGCTGCCATAAACCTCTGTGTGCAGGTTTTTATGTGGACATTAGTTCTCAACTCCGTTGAGTAAATACCAAGGAGCGTGATTGTTGGATCCTATGCTAAAAGTATGTTTAGTTTTGTAAGAAACTGCCAGTCTTTCAAAGGGGCCATACCATTTTGCATTCCCACCAGCAGTGAATGGGAGGTCCTCTTGCCCCACATCCTCAGCACCATTTGGTGCAGTGTTCTAGATTTTGATCATTCTACTGGGTATGTAGTGATATCTCACTGTTGTTTTAATTTGCACTTTTGTGAGGAGATATAAAATGGAGCATCTTTTCATATGCTTATTTGCTGTCTGTATATTTTCTTTGGTGAGATATCTCTTAAGGTCTTTGGCCCATATTTTATTTGAGTGTTTAATTCTTATTGTTGAGTCTTAAGAATTCTTTGTAAGCCAGGCTTGGTGGCTCAGCCTGTAATCCCACACTTTGGGAGGCTGACGTGAGTGGATTGCCTGAGCCCGTGGGTTCAAGACCCACCTGGGCAAATTGGCGAGATCTCATCTCTACAATAAATCAAAAAATTAGCTGGGCATGGTAGCGCGTGCCTGTAGTTTCAGCTACTTGGAAGGCTGAGGCAGAAGGATCGCTGGAGCCCAGCAGGTTGAGGCTGTGGTGGCCGGGAGCAGCCACTGCACTCTAGTCTGGGTGACAGAGTGAGACTCCTGCGGGGGGGCCAACCGCTGCAGAGAGATTTAGGGGGTTCCTGGGAGGTGTGACAGCATCGGCAATTATTCTGGAGAAATAAAGAGAAAGAAAGAAAGAGACTGGACTTCTGTCTAGTGCAGAAGTCGTTTAATGGGACAAACCATAAGCCTTTTATCCCAAATTTTCACAGGTTAAATCACAAGACTTTCACATGAACATAAAGCCAGGTGGGTGAGGGGCATCCCCCAACCACCAGGTGTTTCCTCAGGCATGAGGAAGGACAATCACAAAACTTTTACATGAACACAAAGCCAGGTGGGTGAGGGGCATTCCCCACCCACCAGGTGTTTCCTCAAGCATGAGGAAGGACGTCCAAAATTATCTCACTGTTCCTCATGGTTGGTTAATGTTCCTCAAAAGTAATACAACAATTTTAACATAATAATATTCTAATAATCAATAACTTTTAAAACTTATTCATACACAAAACCTAATGACTAACTTAAATCCTAATTCCTTTCTATTCTATGCTAATTCTATTTACACTATAGAAACTCTTAATTATAGCTCAAACCAGTTCCTAAAGAATGTGGCCCAGTCCAAAGATCACGCTGGCCCATTTCTAGGAACAATTGATTGCAATCTTTTAACAAAATAGCTATTCTAAAATCCTATCTATCTATCTTAACTTCTATAGAAGTTTCTAATTCTTAATCCTAATATATAAAGCTGATCATCAGCAATAAAGTTTCTAAAATAAACCCCAAATACAAACTGTAAATTGTATTAAAGCCAAAACCACAATAGTAGAAAATGAGAACAATGAAATTTCTAAAGTTAGCTGTATTCTTATTAAACCTCAAAATATCATGTTTGATCATGCTTGACCTAACATAATTCATTGACGTAGCATAACCTATTCTACAATACTTTCTTTCTTTTTTTTTTTTTTTTTTTTGAGTTGGAGTCTCTGTCGCCCAGACTGGAGTGCAGTGGCCACTCCCGGCCACTGCAGCCTCGACCTGTTGGGCTCCGGCGATCCTTCCGCCTCAGCCTTCCAAGTAGCTGGAATTACAGGCATGCGCTACCACGCCTGGCTAATTTTTTGATTTATTGTAGAGATGAGGTCTCACTGCCCAGGCAGGTCTTGAACCCATGGGCTCAGGCACTCTGCTCACCTCAGCCTCCCAAAGGCGCAGGATTACAGGCTGAGCCACCAAACCCGGCTAATACTTTCTATGAATAAAATAAATTCAATTTCTATCATAAGTAGAAAAACTCCACACTAACTATAGCTAAAACCAGTTTAAAAGAATGCAGCCCAGTCCAAAGTATGTGCTGGGCTCTTAGGAATGTGGCCCAGCCCAAAGTTCGTGCTGGGCCATTTCTAGTAAATCTAGATAATCATCTGTACCATCTAAAGCTGAAAGCAGCTCTCCATATGTATATACTAATTCTACAAATATACATTTAAATCTTGTAAAGAAGCTTGTATCATATATAAGTCTCCCGAAAGTGACCCGAGTTAAAACCGTGATTGATTGATAGGCCAAAACCACAGTCTGTGAGAAACAGGAACAATGGATCCCTAGAGTTAACCATGCCTGTTGTATTCTGGAAGTTTCAAGCTTAGAGCATCAAAGTCCTTGCTAGTGAGACGTGCCAAACAGCAAAAAAGGGAAGAGGAAACGGGCCATCAGCTCCTGAACTCATCCTAGTGGTCTCAGGGTCCGCAACCCGCCTGGATCCCTAATGCTCAGGTGGGCCTCCACGGCAGCTCCCAACAGACTCCAACTCAAAAAAAAAAAAGAATTCTTTGTATACTTTGGATAATAATCCTTTATCAGATACATTCTTTGCAAAGGGTTTTTAAAAATATCTTTAAAAAAAATACAAAGTGGGTCTTCAGGTTTCTTTTTTTAAAATTTTTGATGAAAGAAAGATCTATCTTTCAATGACATGGGACTTACATTGTACTCTACATTTTCCTTTTATCCTTTCCTCCCTTCATCTTGTTAAGCAGCACAATCTTTTTCTGAGATCATGCATCTTTTGTCTTATTCTGACAATAGCAATGAAGTACAGGTGAGTCCAGCTACTGATAGTCTGTTTCTCTTCCTTCAAAGCGTGAAGGACTATGTTCTATTTTCTGCCTTTCAGATTTTGTCAGCTGATATAGATTTTCCATACTTTGTAGTTGCATAAGATGGGTTGCTGTGTCCTAGATTCAGTGCAGTTTGGCATCGTCCATGGCTTGACCCAAAAGAAAAAATTACCTATGCAATGTTTTCCTGTCATATCATTGCCCTAAAATAAATAACTTGATGAGGATGATTTGAAATGTGTTCTAGGAGAAGCTGAAAAAAATGCATGAAGTACACAAGAGAAGCAAAGTTCTCCATATTTTCAATAATATGATCATTCATAATACTAAAGACACAAGAATACCTGAAGATAACAGAGACCAAAATGTTCTGATGTGTAAAAACTAAAGAGCCCAGAATCAACATTATATTTGGAAAAGAACAATGATAGATGCAAAACTACCTGGTAGCATCTGTACTTCCAACTTAAAATTCAACTTCTGCTTGCTTCATCTGATTCTTTCAGGATCTAAAATGTTAAATGAAGGGTTAAAATAGAAAGGTATTTCAGAAATTGGAAGGCCTACCGGGTCTCGATAAGTTCAGTGCTTCTGGAAGCTTCCCAGCTGGCCACCAGTCTCTGTGAACTTCAGGTGACTCTTTCCAGTATGGATTTGACTGGTACTTCAAGTGGTGAGTTCTCATCAGCATCTTCACTTTGTTTTTTAATCTAAATGCCTTATTTATTTCTTAGAGTTTATAAATGTTTAAATAAAACCCATGACTGCAGGAGCAGATTGTTGAGGTTTTCTGTGAAAAGCTGGGTCAGAGGATTAATGGAGGCTTTGAAATTTGATCCTTGGATTGAAAAATCAAGTTGGTGGCTATAAGTCCATCAGTGACCTTTCTACCTCAAATCTGTTTTTCTTTTTATTGTGGTAAGAATATTTAACTTGAAATCTAACTTCTGAACACATTTTTAAGTTCATAGTACAGTATTATGAATCATAGGTATAATATTGTACAGCAGAACTCTAGAACTTAATCATTTTATATAGCTGAAACTTTATACCTGTTGAACATCAACCTCTCCATTTCCTCCTTCCTTTAGCCCCTGGCAACCACCGCTTTACTCTCTTTTTCTGATTTTGACTATTTTAAATATCTCATATCAGTGGAATCACGCATTATTTGCTCTTTTTTGACTGCCTTATCTCAACTAGTGTAATGTCCTCCGGGTTCATCCATGTTTTCTCAAATGGCAGGATTTTCTTCTTTTCTTTAAGGTTGAATAATATTCTACTTTATGTGTATATACCACATTTTCTTTTTTCTATTCAGCCACTAACAGACACTTAGGTTGTTTATAGATCTTGGCTATTGTGAATAATGCTGCAATAAACATGAGAGTACTGACATCTCTTCAAGATATTGATTTCAATTCCTTTGGATATATACCTTTGGATCAAAGGGTACTTCAATTTTTAGTTTTTTGAAGAACTTCCGTATTGTTCTCCATAGTGGCTGCACCAATTTTTATTCCCACCAACAGTGTTCAAGTGTTCCAATGTCTCAATGTCTCCTCATTCTTGCCAACAGTTATCTTTTTTTAAAATAATAGCTTTGAGTTGTAATGTCTTATTGTGCTTTTGATTTGTGTTTCCTTGATGATTGGTGGTGTTGAATGTTTTTTTTTTCATACAGCTGTTGGCCATTTGTATGTCTTCTTTGTAGAGATGTCTATTCAATCCTTTGCCCATTTTTAAATTGGGTTAATTGTTGTTGTTTTTTTTGTATTGAGTTGTAGGAGTTCCTTGTGTACTTTGGATATTATTTCTGTGGTATAATATTCCCATCAAAGCCACTTTCAAGCTACAGCTTGAAACCACTGAATGCTGTGTTCAGAAGAGATGTAAGTGATTGCACATCCAGTTTGTGCTGGCTTCAGCATCCTATTGCCTTGAGCTCTAACATTTTATGACTTTTGGTCTTCATCCTGTTTCTTTCCATTTCCCATTACAATTTGCATGCAATAACTAAAATACTGAAATTAAACTAGGTGTAGAACTTCTTCTCAATACTAAAAAACCAAAAACCAAAAAACATGGCAAAAAGGTGAAAGTGTTTCTTTCAGACTTTATATATATATATATATATACTATAAAATCATGGTTTGTGTCAAGAATGAGTGCTAGCTACTAATTTTTAGTATAGTAAGTCCTCACTTAATATCATTGATAGGTCCTTGGAAACTGCAACTTTAAGTAAAATGATATATAATGAAAAAATTTTTTCTCATCAGCATTATAATGAAACACCATTGAATGAAAGCATGTTATTTGAGGACCTGCTTTATGTCACTTTTCTTAAAGTTGCACTGTCCAAGAACCTATCGAGGACACTAAGTGAGGACTTGCTGTTGCAATTTGGGCAGGGGCAGCAAGAAAGACTATGGTTTTGTTGTTTTGTTAATACTCTGAACTGACAAGGACTTCTCTGAAAGACAAGCTTCAGCTCTGATGGTAGTAGGTCTCCTAAGACAGTCAGACTCCTCTCTATTAGTTTATGGTGAAGTCAACAGGAAGCAGTAGTAGCAAAATACACACAGGTACTACATTATTCATTTTTGTATTTCACCTTTCTTTCCCATGCCCTCATGCACACTAAAAAGTGCCCTCCCCCAATTTAATGTATTAATTTCTGCAGCCAGCAGAAGCTTCTGCAAATTGAATGTGTTTACTCTAGCTTGGAAGACAAGGATGAATGAAAAGAATTCTGTTTGCTTGCAGTTGGTCCAGGTGGGGGAAGCAGAGAGACAGCAATAGCTGAATTTTGCCAAAACTGCTTAACACGTGTGAGGTTTGGTCTTCATTCCTTCAGGTTTTCTAGGTATCACGTGCTCATTCCTCAGCCACTGCCCAGTTGCCTCACGTAGTTCCTCCTTTCTTATCTTTGTTTTTCAGACTGGAGCCCAACAAACCAGAGAAAGTTGGAAAAACCTAAGCAAGAAATTGGGTGTCTAGTGACTACTGATAAATATTTATATGTACTCTATAGTATTTCTTAGACCAAAGAGCAAGGATACTATGGTGTGCTGGTAAAAGTTAAACAACAGACTCTCCAGAACAAAATGGTATGAGTATGTGTGTTTGTGTTTCTGTGTGTGTGTGTGTGTGTGTGTGTGTGTGTGTGTGTGTGTGTGTGTGCATATTCCTACATCCTACTGATGTAAAAGATGGGTAGCATACAATTTAAAGAAAAACTATACATTAATTCTTATTTTAAATTCCAGTTCAATTTTACAGAATGCTTTAGTTCATTTTTGCAAGTTCTTGTATACTTAGCCAACCTATGGTTGATGAATGAGAGTAGTCCCCATATAAATGTTGCTGATATTTTTATTTATGTTAACAAGTAACGAAAGTGAAACAACAAAGATGCATGTCATAACTGTACTTATTCACCAGTGATGTGAGCAAGTTCTTTGTTGAATCAGATAATAGTTTTTGAATATTGGAAGTACATGACCTTCATTTTTTTGTGTTAGTCACACAGATATAACAGTTTTAAGTTGAATCTACATTATTAACACTTTTTCCATCACTTCTAAAATCTAGACTATCAACAAAGCAATAAATCAAGCTGTGATTTTAAGCACTTCCAATTACCATGTTGTAATGTCCACACCAGGACTAATGTCAAGCTACAATTGTAATGTCATTGAACAAGGCGTTGGAAGAGATGTGCAGCAATATACCATTCTAGAGTATTTCTACCTCACAGCAATGATAGATGAAAATAACCTCAAGGGCATAGTTATGAGCAAAGTGTGGTGTAAGAAATAGAAATTGATGTATTTTGAGTATTATCTTTAGTTTTAATATAATTTAATTGTATGTATACTTGATTAAATTTTTATTGAATTAAATGTCTGTGTTTAACAACCAGTCACAAAATTTTTGAAGATTTAACAATTGGCCCTTGTGAGCTGGGATGTATCAACTCCCAGCACATTGGTAACCAACCAAACTTTTGAAGGACCCATCATGGACTAGACACTGTATGTGAAACCTCCACGATTCCTTAGCTCCCAATAGTCTTAATAATAGTATATATTCCAGTAGTAGTGGCTCTTGCTCCACCTGTTTCTTGCAGGATCCCAGTACCTTGTTGTGTCTCAAATTCTTTTGCAAGTTTCTAGTAGGTATCGCCTATGTGATTGTGAATAAGTTTGTTTTTCCTGTGATGTTGCTACTTTGTTAGACATTATCTAGCTGTTCATCTGGAACTACTATCTCCCACTGAGGCACTGTTATTTTATGTATGCCATCGCTACTCCTCAGAACTCTAATGTCTCCTGATTCTGTTGCTCTTCTACTGAGCGCTGACAACAAAGCACAGGTGTGTTCATGGTGCCAGAGCACCTGAGTAATTTGTCTCAAAGTAGAAGAGAATGTGTCTTTTTTATTTGTATCGTATCTTATTAGAAGCAGTCTCAAAGCAGGACTGCTGATAACCTTTCAACTTTTTTGAATAATCTTTTTATTTCAGAATAGTATAACTTTTTGATTTACAGAAAAAGTTCAGAAGATTAACTTCAGGTAGTTGCCACATACCTCACAGACAATTTTCTCTAATATTACGATCTTACATTAGTATGGTACATTTGTCAAAATTAATTAATCAATATTAATGCATTATCATTAACTGAAGTCCAGACTATTCAGATTTTCTGTTTTCCCTAATGTCCTTTTTTTCTACTTAAGGATCCCATCCAAGATACCACATTACATTTAGTTGTCATATCTCCTTAGGCTCCTCTTGGCTGTGATGGTTTCTAAAACTTTCCTTGTTTTTGTTGACTTCGACAGTTTTGAGGGAGTGCTGGTAATGCATTTTGGAGAATGTCCCTCAATTGAGATTTGTCTAATGTTTTTCTCATGGTTAGACTTGTGTTTTTGGGAGGAAAACTACAGAGGTAAAGTGTCACTCTCATTGCATCATATCAAGAGCACATACTATCAATATGACATATTACAGTTGATGCTGAACTTGTTAACTTGGCTAAGGATATTAAGTTTCTCTCCTGTAATAAGTGAAACTTGATTTCTCCACTGAAAAGTTACTCTTTAAAAAATGTCTTTCCATATTGTACTCTTTGGAAGGAAGTCACTGTACCCATCTCGTGTTTCAGGAGTGAGGAGTATCTTGAGGGTGGCTTATCTATGTATTATTTGGAGTCTTCTGCACTCAAGATTTGTCTCTTCTCTCCCATTTGTTTATTTACTCAATAATTTATATTGGTATTGACTCATAGATATTTCCTTTAAACTTTGAATTATACTCTAATGTAGTGGGTTCCTATTATTCATGGATTTCACATTTGTGAATTTGCCTACTTGTTAAAATTTATTTGTAAGCCACAAACCAATACTTATGGGAATTTCATATTCATTTGAAGACATGTGCAGAATGGTCAAAACTTTGAGTAGTCTGATGCACACCTTCCCAGCTGTAGTGGAACAAGGTAATGGTCTGCCATTTGTTTTAGCACTCATACAATAAACAAATGTCTTTTTTGTGGTTTATTTATTGTCATGCTTTTAACATTCTTGTGCTTTTTATTGTGGGATCTATATTAAGATAAACATGAATTCGAACTGCTGTCTCCAACTCTATTACCACATTGAATCATTCTAAACTCTCCCCTTGCTTCTCTGTAATCTTTCATTCCAACAATGAGAAACTTGGCTCCCACCATCTGCTATCCATTTACTTAAATGTTCAATTCTAGTATACTAAACATGTATAGCAGTGTCAGAATTGTTAACCCATACCTCATGGGAAACAACTCTCTCAGAAGAGTAAGGTGCTTCCGTGAAGTTCCTTTTGCCTTTAGTCTTACAGTCCTTACTCACTGCCAAAGTTACTTAGCTCAGTGCCTTTTTCCCCTCACAGCATTTAGTAATATTATTTGATGTCCTTGACTGTTCCATTCCTCTCTATTCAGACATAAGCCATGTGAGATTGAACTAGGAAACAGATCCAAGTGTCAGATACCCCACAGTGCTTAGGATCCCTGATGATTATGCTGTTTCTCTGCCATTCTATCCCTTGATCAAGGTTAATGTGCCCCATGCCTTCCTTTCCTATAATTCTACTCCAGAAGTCTTCTCAGCTCACACAAAAATAGGCTCTTTAGGGCTGTTTAAAGATTGTACCAGATGTACACATCATGTCTGAATGCTAACTAAAAACAAGCTGTGACCCCTGCTTGACATCCTCCATCTCATTTAATTCCACTTAATCCCCATGGAAATAATTTCTAAAATGTATTAAGTGCTTACTATTGTCAAACATTTTGCTGAGTATAATCATTAACTGGCATAGACCTTAAAACCCTGTGATGTAGGGTTTATGGATATTCTGCCATTTTATGGATAGAAAATAGAGGCTCAGAGAGGATCGTCTCTCATCCTTAGCCATTTTTGAGAAGTAAACATATTCCAATTCAGTAAACATGTATTGAACATTTACTTTCAGCACTGTGTTAGGCACTAGTGGGGAATAGAGATGTGAGAAAAGGATGGTTCCATAACTCAAGAAGCTTTCAGTTTGCTGGGGGAGAACAACGTGTATCTAAAATATAATTTCAAATAATATGGAAAGGGAGTAAAATTATCTGATGTATTAGAAATACAACCATTCATTTTGGGGGTTATCTTTTGTGCTGTGCTTGATTGATCTTAACATTAGAATGACTCTCCCTTGAGGAACAACAACCTTGGCTTCTTGGGAACATTCTAGATAGGCTAACCGAGGGTTCCAAAGTAATCATGGATAACCCACATCATAGAGTACTTAAGCTGGCGCTAGGCCTCTATAGAAGGTTGGTGCTCCCAGTCTACCAGAGAGTCAAATATAGTGCTTTGTGCTTGCCTGGTTCTTTAACACTCGTTGAGGGATGCTATGAGCTTCGTTTTGTTCCCTTTTGGCTGTCAGATCTCCCAGCCCTCTTTCAGGTTGGCATTTTCTGGTTTCCTCGCCATGCGCTTTCCCTCTCCCCAGTCTAATTAGTAGATTGGTGGGAGGTAGCCTTAGAAAGGGAAGGCTTTTCCCTGTGTACCCATTTTTTGTAGCAATCCAGCCATTTGGGCTTTAATTGGCTTCATAGGGCCTCTTAATGCTTTGTCCTCTGTGCCTCAGGAAGTTAATTACTTAATAAACCAAATGGGAGTCTTTCAAAAGTGCAATGTTAGCTCTTCTCTTTCTTAGAGTAAAACTTGGGACCAGGCTGGGGTATCCCAGTCACTGTGAGAACCAGCCAAATACCAACTTGTGATGCTGGTGAAATTTGTATTGAGTGCTCCAAATTTAGGAGTCCTCTTTCCTAGTATGGCTTCTCACATACTCCCTAAGGCCCCTCCCTATGGTTCTTCCCTTGGCCTTGCCCTTCTCATGCTTCTCTTTGTGTTTTGATGTTTTCTTAGTGATTCATTTTATTAGAATACTGTATCTGCTTTGTGTTTTATATCTGGGAGGCCCTGTTTAATTAATTTGATAAAGCAACTTACAGTATTACCAGCCAATGCTTAAAATGTAAGCCGACACTTATAGGCATTCTGGTAAATGCTTTATACATATTTATTAAATTCTCTCAATAACAATATGAGGTTGATAGTTCTTATACCCAGGATACAGATGAAGAAGCCAGGGCCTAGAGAGGTTAAGTGACTTGTCTAAGATCACACAACTAGCAAGCAGTGGAGCTAGCATTTGAATCTCGGTTGTTTGACCCTAGAACCCATGGTCTACAAATTGCTAACTTGTAATGACAACTGTGTTTTGTAATGACTGATAATGGTGTCGTTGTTGAGGCATGTTTGCACAATCTTTTCATCTTTTCCAAGGTACCAACTTTGTAATTTAACTTGCCATGCATTTAATGAGCACTCACTATAAACTAGAATGATATTATCATTTTCACAGTAACATTTAATGCCCTAATTCCTAGGAGTGATTAACATAGGCATTGTAAAAGAATTAGAGAACAGTTATGTGTTAAACTGCATAGTATTGATTGTAAGTGCACTGATATTTGTGGAGGTGGAATTGTGCTAGGTTTAGACAGGTAGAGATGAAGAAGGGAGAAGACATTTCAGGTAAGGGGGGAAAATATTGCAAGGGATGGAATTGAGAAGGTGAGGAGGGAGTAATGAGATGTGCCTCGCTAGCATGAAAAATTTACAAGTCTATGTAACTAAGATTAGAACCTCCCAAACTTGTGTTCACAGCCCTGCCTGCCACATTTGCTAAGGAATATCTTCAGGAGGTACATTGTTTTGTAATAACAGCTAACATTTATTGAGTGCGTGGTTCTACAACATCAATGAGAATTTCTTCATTTAATTTTCAATGTTTTGAAAGCCTTATGAGACTTGAACTATCAGTCCCTTCATTTTATAGATGACAAAACAGAGATTGGGAGATGTGAAGAAACGTGCCCAAGGTTATATATCTGGTAAAAAGCAGAACTGGAAGGTGAACCCAGAATGTGATCTTAACCAGAAGACTTTACTTCCTCTGTCTAGGCAGTACTATTACTGGCTAGGTCCCTTGTAACATCCCTGTAAACTCCTTCCTTGATTTGTTAAGCCAGATCACATATTTAAAAGGACTACTTTTGTTCTTTCTGCCAATGGTCTAGACTGGAAGCAGACCAAAGAGCTGCTTTGATTCTTTTCTGTTGAACACAATCTTGGTTTTGGTCCTGAATATCTTTACCACCCCTGCAAAATACAGCACAGAAATACAAAACCAAAGAAAAGAGAGACATTCCTTCTAAGGTCTAAAGCCGAGCTGTCCTTAATTATCCTTGCTAGACTTGTTTTCCATGGGCCCAACCATGAGCCTGTTGGGTCTTAAAAGAGATAAGGGCCCCTCCCATTAGATTCTTGAGGAGGAAGACTTAGTTCCAAGAGAGAGAAGCAATTAAAAGAACAATTTTCCTAATATGTGTGTGTGTGTTTGTGTGTGTGTGTGTGTTGCTCTGTTTCCCCAAGGTGGTTAATTGTCCAACCTGTGGTCACTGAGTAACATTATTCTTTACTTTAATGAAAGCCCTCAGTGAAGAGTCCAAAAAAATCTTATGTCTGCATCTATATGAGGTTGCTTTTCCAGTTCTTGCAACCTGGCCCCAAGAGGTGGAAATTTTGGCCTCTAAAACTTTTGAGTCTCTTTCATGATGCCCCCTCCCCTCAGCCTCTGAAATACAAGGAGTTGCTTGGATGAAATTGACCAAACTAGGACAGAATTTTCTGTATTTTCTATTTCTCATTTTAGATTATATACAGCCATGTTAGAGGACCTTTACCAGAGAAAGCTTAACAAGTATGCATTGCTCCAAATTGGCCTCCACCCAATAAAAGTCAACACTCAAACACTCCTTCCATTATCAAGTGTATCTCTATTCTCAAAGGGAATTTAAAGTTCTAAGAAACAGCAATACTTCCCCTGCCCCCACCCTAAAATACCCCAAGCCCCAAAGTGGTTTCTCTACCCTTGTTTGCACAAAAATTGGCATCATTTAGCAGGTAGTAGGTATCATAATAAGTTTTTACACAGGGGAGCAGCATGATAAAAGTGTTGCTATAGGAGGAATGATTTGACAATAGCATACCTAGTCCTAACACAGTATTTCTCACACTGTGCTACAATTGCCTGTTTGTCTTTCTCCCTCGACAGAATATAAACTCTTTGTGAGATAATTATTTACTCATCTCTACCTCCAGTGTCTACTACACAGCTAGTTGAGCAAGGAAAAACAAGCAAGGAAGCAGAAAGACCAAGTAAAAATATAGGAGTTGGTGTGGAAAAAAACATTCTCTCAGGGCAGGCAGAGGCGAAAGGGAAAGCCCACAACAGAGGTCAGCCAACTTTTTATGCAAAGGGCCAGATAGTAAATATTTTAGTATTTGCAGGCCATATGGCTAGTCTCTGTCACAACTACTTGCCTCTGCCACTGTGGTGTGAAAGCAGCCATAGGCAGCAGATAATGGAACACGTGTGGCTGCATTCTAATACAAATTTTATTTATGAAAACAGATGAGCTGGATTTGGTTCATGGGCTGGAGTTTGCTGACCTCTGGACAGAAAGAACTGAGTTGTATAGTTTCTTCATCAGTTTCACCATTAAGCCAAGTTACACTTTGAAGAAAAGAGAATGAGGGGTCTCAGAAAGGCCAGGCGTGTTATCTTAGCGGTGGCTCCCTCAGAGAAGCCTGAAACCTGGGGAATATCAGCTTCCTTCTAACAGATACCACTGACAGAATTAAAGTAACTTGGAAGACAAGGTTTGTGGAGAGATGCTCTTGAGGTAACAGTAGGCCATCCAAGTGGAGGTTACCAGTAGCCACAGTGATGTGGGGATATAGTTTGCACTGATTTGGGAGAGCCAACTGTGCACATGTCTTTTCAACCCTGTGTTCAGTGACCTCACATTAGTAGCTTGAAATTGGCCATGATGGGAATATCAATAGTGTGGGAATTGGCAGAAGCTAGAAATTAGAGTCTGCCTCTCACTGCCACAAATCAATTGTTAAACATTAACCAGCACATCACTACATGTAGAATGTGTGAATATGGATCCAAAATACAGTGCAGGTAAGGACCCAGTGGGAGAGTCATCTGCATGAAGAAACAAGTTGAAACTTTGGGAATGGATGAGCATGGGCTGGGAAAGAGCAATGGAAACAAAACTAAATACTTGAGGAATATTCAGTTTGGAGTCAATAGAATAAACAGACATCAAAGACTGGGAAGAAAGAAGGGAGAAGTAGAAGAAGAACAAGGAAGAAGCAGTGCTAGACTAAGTGGCCATCACTTGTGCTCATCCTCCTGAATAGTTAATTTGAGTAGAGGGAGAAAAAGACTTCAGGGAACCTGTAGACCTTCCAGATGGATCCAATTTTTGTCCCTCTAAGGCTTCCCTGGTCCTGCATACTGAAGGAAGATGTATTTTGGTGAAGATCAATACAGCAGGCAGAATTTTGAAGCTGATATAATGCCACCTAACACTAATGATTCAAAAACTCCAAATTTCACATTATTGCTCTTTAACTCACAAGGAATTTAGTTGCTATTGTGATTTAAAACCTTGGGCTGCAGTCATAGCTGAGAAATCTAGCAGGGGAGAATTCTCTGTAAAAAAGAAAAAAGACAGAACCTATTACGTAAAATCAAATACTAGAGATTGGCTAATGTGTACGCTAGCTTTAGTGACTTGACTGTTTTGAGGTGAACCATATCTGACTCTAGTAAGGACTCTGAGCTCTTCTCATGGGATTCTGAAACTCATGAAAATTCTGCTTCTTTTGTAGTCTAAGGGTCCCAGAGTGCTTGACTCTGGAGCTCACTTTGATCTCTTTCCAAGACTAAATCCCGTTAGGGGCTCAGACACCCCAAATAAAGCTCTTTGTGTGCTAATTATGGCCTCATATCCAAGCCTGAAAATACCAGATAAAGCTACATTTAAGGCTCCAAACCCCAATGCTAATGAGGCTTACCAAAATCTTTGGTCTCTTAACACAGTGCTTTGGTACACAAATGCCACTCTTTGTGTTTATTTCCTAAGTTTTCTGGGCTATGATGATTTGTTTTATTTCAATGGCTTTAGGGGATATAAATGATTTTGGTTACATGGACAAGTTGCATAGTGGTGAAGAAGTCTGTGTTTTAAGTGTACCCCCATCTGTACACATTGTACCCGATAGGTGATTTTTCATCCCTATCCAGTTTCCCACCCTCCTTGTTCTGAGTCTTCAATGTCATTATGCCATTCTACATGCCTTTGCAATTTCTTAGTTTAGCTCCCACATAAGTGAGAACATGCAGTATTTGGTTTTCCATTCCTGCATTAATTCACTTAGGATAATGGTCTCCAATTCCATCCAAGTTGCTGCAAAAGACATTATTTCATTACTTTTCATGGCTGAATAGCATTCCAGTATATATCTGTCTATCACATTTTTATTATCTACTGATCAGTTGATGGGCATTTAGGTTGATTCCACATCTTTGTAATTGTAAATTGTGCTTTGATGAACATACGAGTGCAGGTGTCTTTTCTGTATAGTGACCTCTGTTCCTTTAGGTAGATACCAAGTAGTAGGATTGCTGGATCAAATGATAAATCTACTTTTAGTTATTTGAGAAATAATGATGGAGATTTTTGAAGGTAGTCTGCCTACCTGTCTATCCTGCTTGGCTCTAAACAACTGAGAACAAGCACAAAGAATTAGATGAAGGTTGATGTCTCCCCTTTACTACTTGTTGTTAGTGAGAACTAAAATCTATTAATGGTTTGCTATTTTATGTGTATTATATTACCTAATCCTTATATCAACACTATGAAATAAATATAATTAATCTTCCCATTTTATAGAGGAGGAAATTAAGGGACAGAAATATTGGACAACTTATCCATAGTCACACAGCGGGTGGCAAAAACAGGATAAAATCCTCAGTGGTCTAAGTTCACACACTTTACTATTTTACTGCTTATAGTTAAATGACAAGATTCTCTGTAAAAGATAGACAAGAGGTTATGGTTTAGGCATAAGATAGAATGGGACTTCTGACTACCCCAAAATAAAATTAACTGTAGTTCTAGAAGCTGGTGAATGGAGGGACTCTTCTGCAATTTGGAGTCCCCATTCAGATGAGCTCGCAGAACAGAGATCAGGAGCCAAAAAATGCTGGAAAGAAAAGAGACAGACTCACATTATCCTTTCAATGAAGTGACCCTACCATCTGGTTTATATTTGTTAATGAATGTTTGCTCTTCTTATAGTAGAGAAGAGCAAATGTGGGATTCTAGATTCCAGTACTATTTCCTTCTAGGCATCAGAGCAGTAGTCTCTCCCCTCCATGGATAAAGGAAGCAAACAATGAATATTCCTTGAAGCCATCAGCATAGTGTTCAATCTTTTTCCAAAACCAGGATGATAATATATGAAAAGTGGCTGGTATGTAATAGGTACTGGATACACCTTTTTTCCTGTTGACTCTTGATCATTTAAATAGACCCAGTTAGCTCATACACATGTAGAAGACAAGTCATTTCTCCCCTGGCTTCCAGTTGTTTTCTCTCCCCACAGCTTGTTAACTGCTCGGACTCATCTATTCTGGTTCTCTGTACTGTCTTAAATGAGGGGAGAATCAGTGCTATAATGTCAGCTAAGTGCCATGTAGAAAACATGGCGATGGGACAGAGAGTGGCTGATAGAGTAGGTGACATTAGTAAAGAAGCAATCAGAGAAGACCTCTCTGAGGAGGTGACATTTGAGCTGAAACCTGAGTGATGGGAAGGACTCAACCAGGCAAGGATATGAGCAAAAAAGGTCCCAGACAGAAGGAACGGCAGGTGCAAAGGCTCCAAACTTGGAATGAGTGAGTGGGTCTATGGAACAGAAAGAGCCAGTATGAATGGAGGCAGGGCAGGTGTGAGGATATGATTTGAAGTTGGAGAAGCAGCTAGACTTCAGATCATTCAGGGCTTCATGCTCCACGATAGGAAACTTCAATTAGATTCCAAGGATAGTGGGAAGTTCCTGTTGTGTTTACCACTCCAGCTTCTGAAATTTGCCTCAGGGCCTTCTTGTTTCCTGGCATCCTGCTTCTTCCTATAACAAATGAAGTCTGGGTCTCAAGGGCCAGAGAACTGATTAGCTCTTCAGTGATTTAGAACCATCTTTTCTGTGCTGTCACTGCCCCTCCCCACTTTCATCTCTCCCTGCCCTGAATTCCTCTGAGGGGGAATTCCTTGTTGTCTTTAACAAAGCCACATGTCCAGAATTTGGGGATCAGGTCAGAAAAGGACTCTTCCTGAAAGTCCACATGAATCTTCTAGTGTAGTGCTATTTCTTGCAGCAGCGCCCCTCAGGCAGACGAATGAAGGTGTAGTTGCCAAGGTGGGGAAATGTCTCAGGAAGACATCCATCTCAGAGGGAATTCTTGAGACACACCTGCAGTATCATTGGTTTCAACATGTGCTTGGTGAGGAGATGTCAGGATAATGGAAGCTTTTGGGGTCTAATAAAGAATTTTTAAAAATATGAGCTGGATAAAGATCTGGGATTTCTCAACATCTGCTTGGTGGAAAGGACAGAGACTATGTGTGGTGGCTTTGAGTCCTTAGAAAGGTGGTCTCTGTAGCGCAGAATGGAATTTTTGGGGACCCACCAAAGCAGGGATAAAATTGCCCATAGAAGTCTCTAGTTCCTCTTTCTCCAATTCTTTCTTTCTTTTTTTTTATTTTAAAGATTTGGGGTATAATTTAGGATTAGGTATACAAGTGGTCATCACACAGGTAAAGTTTGGGCCTCCCTTTGGTCCCCACTTCACTTGGTTTGAAATCAGGCACCCTTATTAATGTTGTGTCCCCCACCCGCCTTCCTTGGCAGTATTTCACTACTGCCAATCCCTTTCTTTTTTTTTTTTTTCTTTTAACTTGATTTTTTTTTAAATGTTAAAGATGTGGGGTACAATTCACGGTTAGGTGTGCAAATGTTCATTATGCAGGTACCCTTGTTGGCAATCCCTTTCCTATAGTATTATGGTAAATGTTCAGGGTCCGTTTATGAGTGAGAACATGTGGTACTCTGTTCTTTCTTTCTGTGATAGATCACTGAGTATAATAGACTCTAAATCCATCCAAGTTGCTGTAAAGTCCATATGTTTGTCCTTCTTTATGGCTGCATAATATTCCATCGTGTATATGTACCACATTTTTTTATCCAGTCCAGTTTTGATGGGCAGCACAGTTGGTTCCACGTTTTTGCTATTGTGAATAGTGCTGCAATAAACATGGCATCTTTTTTTGTAGGATGATTTGAGTTCCTTCTGGTATATTCCCAGTAGGAGGATTGCTGGGTCATATGAAAGGTCAATTTCTAGTTATTTTAGAAATTACCACACTTTTCCATAGAAGTTGAACTGGTTTGCATTCCCATCTTTACCAGCATCTGTTGTTGTTTAATAACGATGGCCATTCTTACTGGGGTTAGGTGGTATCTCAATGTGGTTTTGATTTGTATTTCTCTGATTATTATGAGAGAATCATAATGTGTTTGTTGGCTGCCTGTATATCTTCTTTTGACAAGTGTCTATTCATGTATTTTGCCCACTTTTTAATGGGCTGTTTATTTTTTCCTTTCAGCATGTTTGAGTTCCTTGTAGATCCTGAATGTTAGGCCTTTGTTAGATATACAGTTGGCAAATATTTTTTCCCATTCTGTGGGCTGTCTCACCACTCTCTTGATGGTTTCTTCTGCGTTGCAGAAACTTTTCAGTTTGAGGTCCCACTTGTCTATCTTATCTCTTATGGCATGGGCATCTGGGGTTTTGATCAGGAATTGGTTACCTGCTCTGATTTCCATAAGCATAAAACTTGAAACTATAAGAATAGCTTTCTCCAATTCTATATGAACCAAAATGTCTTGTTATTGCCAAAAATGACCACTTCCATTTGTACCAGGTATGCTCTCTGGTTCATAAAATGTTTGCAAATATCACAAAAAATGCTAAGTGGTAAATATGATTCCCTTTTATACAGATCAGAAAATCAAGGTTCAAAAAATGAAGTTACGTGTAGCCTTGAACCTAGGTTTATATAGATACAATTAATTATCACTTTCTTTAGAGTTGTTTTATGACTTTAGTTTCTTTCTTGGAGACCTAAGTAGTGGGCCCAAGTATTCTGGTTGTTGGATAGATCCATCCCACCATCATGTGCTAATAATTTAGAGGTCAAAGTTATCAGTCTGTTTATCGTGAGTTTGGCTATTGTGAATCAGTCCCCAGAGGCTGGGGAAATTGGCAGAACTGGCACTCCTATATAGTAGAGTGCTAGACTTTGGATTGTAGTGATGATATCGAAGAGTAGACACCCTCAAAAGGTCTGGCTAGGAAATAATACGCTGACCTTTTCCAAGCTGTCTTAACTGCAAGATCACTCAACTGTTTCCACTTTGTTTGCAAGCTGCTTAAAAAACAGCAAACAACTCTAATCTCTCTTAGCCAGTTTGCCAGCTGGAGACGTAGCGTGGCTTGGGGAGCTGATTAAAATGAGGTGGTACTTTAAAAACCAGGAGCCAATTGACCTTAACTGTGTTTCTTCTAGCTTTCATATGTTGCTGGTGAAGCTGCAAGTGAT
This sequence comes from Carlito syrichta, assembly GCF_000164805.1. Taxonomy (NCBI): domain Eukaryota; kingdom Metazoa; phylum Chordata; class Mammalia; order Primates; family Tarsiidae; genus Carlito; species Carlito syrichta. The sequence goes on from NW_007253206.1 coordinate 503,851, forward strand.
TTGCTGGCCTCAGCTCTAGAGAGGTTTTATATATTGTTCATGTGGTCATAATTCTTACCCATTTTCCTTTCATACTTCTCAGGTAGGGGGATAATTACTGCTTTGCACTCCTGCTTTTGGGGTATTATTACATGAGTCACTGAAAAGCCCAGTCTGTCTTTTTTTCTTCCTTCCTTCCTTTCTCCTTTTAACATCTCTTTGTTTAGAAGAAAGAAATCAATTTTTGAATTGATCTCAAATTGCATTTGAATTTGGAAAATTAAAACAGATGAACAGCAAAATACCATTATTTTTAGAGCTCATAACACAAAGCCTGGCTGACTTGGGGTTTTGACTATTGGTTCTTATAACAAATGGCTCCTTTAAGATGGCACCAAAGTCAATACTAATGGTTATTATGATTAAGTACAGCTCCCTTGGTGTCCGTTTCCTGTTGTTTGGCTTCCCTCTCTTCTCTCCAATGCACACACATGGTTTCTGTAAAGTCAAGTCTCCCTGAGATACATATAGGCCAAGGAGAGAAAGTTCATAGCTGGTCCCTCCACCTCTCTTTCTGTGTCTCCTCTCTGCTTAATAACTCAGTGTCCTGGCTCCACCTGGGCCCCCACTGGAGTTTCCCCCTCTTCTGGCCTGCATTCACTCTCTAAAAGCCTTCCAAGCTTAAGTTACTTCAAGATTCTCCTCCTATCGCCCTCTTCCTGAAACCACCTAGCCTGGGCCCTGGCCTCTGCCAGGTCAGTGCTAAGATAGGTCATTGGTAAGGTCAAATGCCTCCTTTAATGGTTCACAACAGTTTTCAGTGTAGTACATTTCCTAGATAGCATTAACCCAAGAGTGTGACCGATGGTGCTGTTTTCAAGTGCCTATGATGGGCATCCTAGAGAGAATACAGAGGTACTGTTTTCGGCATCATGTATAATACTAAAATAATTCTTATTTGCATAGGACTCTACTTTTACCAAGTACTTTCTCATTCATTATCTTATTTTTCCCCTCCAAATAACATTGACAGGTAGGTGATATTAATTCATATAACAATGAGGAAACCTAGGCTCAGAGGGGTTAAATAACTTGACATCACACAGGTAGTAAATGGCCACACTGAGACGGGCATCCAGCTCACTTGAGTTAAAATTCCCTGTGTTTTCTGTCACACTCATAATTATTTATTCAAAGAATTTTTAGAATAACAACTGCGCTAGAGTCTGTGGGAAAATACATTGAGTGAATGAAACAGTTATGGACCTGTCTTCACTGGAGCTTATTATATTCTGAGTATGGAGTTATAGACACAATGAGAGAAGAAATACATCTCAAAAATTACAAATCATGGGAAATGCTAAGGGAGCAAGCTGAGGTAAGCAATATTGATGAAGAAGTTTCTCTGATAGGTCTACTGGAGGAGGTGACATTTAGCCTGAGGCCTGAAGACCGAGAAGGAACTAGTAATGAGATGTGTGAAGGAAAGAGCAGACCAGGTAGAAATGTGCAAAAGGCCTTGAGGCATATTTGTAGTGAGCAGATGGTTGCCTGTCCTACTGACTTCGTGTCCTTGGGAGCCATTTTCTATACACACAGATACTCTTATGGCTTGATGAAGTCTTATCAGGAATTTTTACACTATTACACTAGCCATATATATAAGTTCCCTTAAACACTGTATTCATTTCCTTGCTTGCTATAAAAAGGCCCTTAGAAACCAGGTAGATACTTAAGAGAACTTCACAAGGTTTTCTGTTGAAGGTGGGCATTTCTCCTCAAGCCATGCCTCCAGGCTCACCTGTTATTGTCATAAATATTGTATACCATGTAGGAGACTGTGCATGACTCAGACAAACCCATCCCCACTACTGGAAACACAGCTCACAGGGACCACACTGACAAAGGGCCCCCAGAATGTGACCAGGCAGAATTTTGTGTGTGAAGAACAGATTGTGTGTTCTGGGTTTGCAAGAAGAGAAGATTTGGGCATATTTTGCCAAGAAGGGTCCATCACACTAAGGTAATGCATGCTTTGCACTTAGTAGGTGTTCAAACAACAACTCATTTATGGAGCAATCTTAGATTAAGCTACCTGACTCACTCACTGCTAGTCTAAACCAAATACTTATTAAGCTCTGGCAGTGTGCCCCTTCCTATACTAATCCTTGAGGTAAATGCAGAAGTATCTCCATTATAGTCCCTGCCTTTAAAGACAATCTACCAGAGAAGACAAAATATAAATATGTTTAACAATTAGCAAAGAAAGACAAGTTAAGTTTCCTTCAAATTCTAGGTGCTGGCATAGAGAGGCATAATAAGAGCTCAGGAGGGAACACTTTCTGGAAGTTGTCAGATTGGACAAGGAGATTGAAAGGCAGTAGGAGCAGGATTTGTGGAGAGCAAACACAAAAGGACATTCCAGGAGGGCAGCATTGCTATGCCCTGAATACAGCCAATTGGCCTTTCAGGAGTGGGCTTCACATTGCTGCACGTGCAGTCTGACTCAGATATAAATGGTTCAGTGAGAGAGATGCATGCTGTTGTGCTGATAATGCCCTAAGGCAAGAAGTGTACTGTGCCTTCACTTTCTTTTTCACTCACCCTCCTCAGGCTCTATATTGCATTTGAGATTTGTTTCTTCCTTCAAAGATGCCCTTGAAATTCAATTGTGTTCGCATTTACCTAGATACAAAGACTGGTGGTGGTGTTGCACGCACATGCAGCACATGTGTGTTGAAGAAATAATGTGGTTGGATTTCAAGCAGATGGCTTTCATTATTATGGGCATTTCTAAAGGATGGCTAGGAACCTTACATTACCCCTCGAACGCAGCCCTGGTATGAGCAGAGGGGTAGAACTGGAATGAACATAATTCAAGCTTGAGGTGGGGGAGGGGTGTAGGAGGGAATGGTGACCACACGTGAAGAGACTCAGCATAACTAAGGAGACTCAGCATAACTAAGAACACTGCCCAGCAACTTTAGAGCTGGCCACTAACACTATGGTGATGCGCAAGAAGTCGGAGACATGGTCCATGTCTTCACAAACCATCTGGCATAATTGCAGAGACACAGAACACAAATGGATATCGCATCAGGTAGCAAGATCAGCAGACATTCCATGTAGCTCCTCAGGAAACATTGGGAGGCAGATGGGGATTGGGTAAAAAGATGGGCTTTTAATTATTGGAGCTGTTCAACAGTGGAAGGGGCTTCCTCATGGGGTGCTGAACTTCCTCCCAGTAGAAGTATTCCAAGGTAGGGTGCCTCTTTATCTGGGATGCTGCAGTCCAGAGTTCAGACTGCATGACCTGCTCTCTCTTAAAGTCTGGGAGTTTTCAGCTTTATGCCTTTTAACTGACCTCACACTTTGAGAGGCATGTAAGCCACCTGTGGTGACAGCAAAGGCTTGACCAGCAGGTTGGAAGGGCTTGCTAGACTAAGAATTCATCCCCAGGCTCTGCATTGGGATCTGTGCCTGACTAGGAAGAAAGGCTGCTAAAGACTTCACTGACTTGACTGCTTCAGGGCTGCTCTGGGAAAGTGGTTTCAGACGTCTCTCTTCATAGGCAGGTGTCAGCCAAATGTGTGGCAAGTCACCTCACCCTGGGAGGCGCTTTTATGCCTAAAGCCTGGGGAAGCACTAGAACTAAAACATCGCCTGAGGGAATCTGCTGCAGGTTTGGCTCTGCAAACCTTCCCATCTAGCTAATGAGGAAGGCCTGATTGAAAACGGCAGAGGGAAATTAAAAAACAGAGGAAGCAGCTTTAACCATAGCAAATTCCCATTCACTCCACTGAGGCAAAACAGGGCCCTAACATGCCTGCGCGGAAAATGAGGCTCAGAGATCTTCGGAGGCACCTGTCTAAGGTCTTCTGAATTGAATTCTGGGCTCTTTCCTTGGTACCAGAGTTATGTTCCCTAGGCTTGGAAAGATTCTTCTTAATGGTCTCAGGAAACCAGGCCTCCATTGAAAGCAAAATTCGTTTCCAGCCCTTCACGAATCCAGAGCAAAATTTGTGGCACTAGACTGAGCTCCATTAGAAGATAATAAGCCAGTACTTAAATTTCATAGAGGTCTCAGGGGCTGTGATAAAGAGGCAGAGAAGCCAAAAAGGTCTGCTTCTTGCTGATGCAGTTCTTAGCCAAGGTCTGGTTCTCCACCAGATATAAAGGAATTATCACAATGATTCATATTCACTTCTGATCCAGTTTAGCTTTCTGTTGCCAAGTTGCTAACAGGATTCCCAAGGGACTCACTTGGAGATGAAATGGGGAACTGGATACTAACATCAAGCTTAAAGCAAGTGATCTGACATTTATCGACAGCCTAACTTAAAGGTTAGGTTTAACCTGGCTTATCTTAACAACGATTTATATAATTACGGTCCTACCTGAATCATACATTTGGTTTTCTTCATGTCCCGTGTCTTGGCAATAATGTGTTTAGTATGTGGGTGTCTGTATGAGATAGGACATCCTTTTATTTGCCTTAATAGTAAATGGCCACATAACTTTATTTCCCTCAACTATGGGCTTTATGTAGTCGTCAGCTCTGGCTTGAACTGGCAGTGGAGTCTGCTTTGGCCTCAGTTTCCCTGGCAGGGAATCTTCTAGATGATCAAGGTGTCCAAGATAATCTTGGGGTTGATCTGAATCAACAAGTTCTCCTTATGCTACAACTGACTTGGAATAAACTTTTGGTTTACTCCCATATAAATTGACTTGACATATTAAGTGCTCAGGGCCAGGTGTGGCTTGAACAATTCTCACAGCAGATTACTTGCAAATTTCCTGTGCCTGGGAAATACACCAGAGTACAGCTACAATTTTGTTCAATTTTTCAAAGGATTTCAAAATTCGAGGTTCCCAAGGCTCTAATGCATACCCTCCCCACCCCCCGCATCTTCATCATCCTGGGCTCTCCCTTCTCTCTCCTCTTTTCTCCTTGTTGAAATATGTTTCTAATCTTCCAGGCCTCTCAAATGCATCGGTGTTTCCTGCTTCAGTGGTCCCGGTGGAGTCACTCATTCTGTATTTAATGTATTCCACACTTTAAATGGGCCTGCTAATTACTCCCTCCTCACTCTGAATTTACTAATTTATTGATCAAATTTCTTTTTGTGCATGTGAGTTTTATTTTGTATGTGCAAAGAATTTATTTGGATCAATTTTATTGACCCCCCCTCCCACACCCGCCTCCTGGGATACTTTCCCAAACTTTAATTAAGTCTCTGGGAAGTCTCTTTGCTTAAAGGGGAGCCTCTTGCTTCCTTCTTTTGTAAGTTTTGATAGCATCTGAGTACTCCAGGCTCATATGGGTCTAACCATGTTCTCAAGCAGGTGGATATTTTAAAGGGCAATTAGGGGGAAGAACTAGGGCAGGAGTTCTCAAAAGTGTGCTACTCAGACGGCAGCCTCAGCATCGTCTAGAATTTGTTGGAAAAGTAAATTCTCACACTCCACCCTTGACATACTGAATTGAAAACTGGGGTGGGACCCGGCACTCAGTGTCTTAACAAATATTCTGGGTAATTCTAATGCCCCCCCACAAGTGTGAGAATCACTGTTCCAGTCCAGGGTTTGTCATTCTCAAAACTAATGACGTTTTGAGCTGAATAATTCTTTGTGATAGGGGCTGTCTTATGCATTGTATGGTGTTTAGCAACCTACTGGCCTCTGTTCACTGGATGTCAGTGGCAACCCTCTCCCCCAGGTTGTGACAATCAACAATGTCTCCTGGACATTGCTAAATGTCTCAAGGGGGACAAGATTATCCCTGTTTGAGAACCACTGCACTAGGGGTTCAAATCACCCTCCCCTCCCTCTTTTCAAGCATCTCTTTATTTCCCTTGGGGCCTGCTTACATCAGATAAAATATCTAAGAGTGAGTATCTCACTGTATCCAGCATATGGCCTTGCTTTGTTTTATGTTTCATATATATTTCCTACCCCCAAGTATTCTGTCTTGGGGCTAGGCAGATAACAAGCCCAAAAGCCTGACTTGTTTTAACAGTTCATTTAACCACTTAGGATTAATATGCCATTCCCTGGCCTTTATACAAAACTCCTTAACGTTTCCAGAGGGTGGTCTGATTTCATTTCCCTCTGAGACTTGAGATTATTTCCAGGCTGTGAGAGATGTTTGTGCTGGGGGTGGGGTGGGTGGGCAGTTTCAGACAATGTCATCACTAAGAAGGAGGGTGGGAATAGGAACTAGGTAGCAGACCCTGCTCATGCTCCTCTTCCAGCTGAGATTACCCAAGTGCCACTGAGAAGAGGACAGTAAAATTTACAATCAGTGTCTAGATTAAATGGATCAGGCGGAATGAATTTGCCCTTGAACAATCCTATCTACTGTAACCAGCTTCTTCTATGCACATCCACTGCCCTCTATCACCTCCTCTCTTCTTGCTCCATATCAAGCCTGCCCATACCCAAGTGACCTCATCTCCACCTTTCACAAGTATCACTGCATGGATAGGGGCCAAACTGCAGATCTAGGGAGGTGCTGGGCATATGGCAATACCACTGTCAACTCTAGTACCTGGTCCACTGAGAGAGGCACCAGTCGGAGGGGCAGTCATGGAAACATACCTCTTATTGCAGAAATGCACCAGAAAATTTAGTTCTTGTTTTCATTAGGTCGACCTAGCAGATGACATGTCTGCTTTTGAACAGTACCCTTAACCTCATGGGGCATTCTCCCTCTTCCCAGGCCAGTTGACCAATTAAGAGGCAGCCAGCTGGAAGGCTTTCCACAGTGCCAATCTAGATGGGCCCCCAAACATTACTGGAATAAACCAGCAATATAGTGCCAGTTTATTCAGGTTTCCATACACGACTTCACAGAACTAGTGACATGTAAATTGGTTCCAAAGTTGACAACATCCTCGAGTGAAAATTAAAAATGAAAACCAAATAAACAGCACTACCACAAACAAATTCACTTTACAGTCCCCAGTCAGCTGAAATGTTGACACCTAATAATGTATGGCATAGTGCTGATAATGGCAATAAAAGATTCATTAATTAAAATTTAAAACCCTTTAATAAATAAATTGCTTGACTTAGAAATTTGCAAAAAGAAAAATGGAAAGCAAGAAAGAAGAAAAGTAGGGAATGCGCTGCTAAAATAGCTTCAGCCAGTGAAAGTAAATTAATAAATGACTGTTTTTATTAATAGAAAATCCGTTTTTCCCTACTTCTGGTAGATTAATGTTAAACAAATATTTGAAAAACATGCCCAAAGCTACCCCAAGTCTGGGGCCTTCCCTGCTCAGGTATGCAGAAAACAGCTAAAAATGTATTTGTTCATTGGCTCAGGGAATGAAAACTTTCAGGTCCCTCCTACCTTCTCACTGCCTGCACCATGCCTTATGATGTGCGCATCTGTGTTTTCAGACACCCTTGGGTTCCTGTCTTGGCCCTCCTTTCTCACCTTGCTTTCTTTAGACTTGGTAGCCTGGTTTCCCTAGAAGCCGCCAGTAAGAATTGCCCCACTGCTTCCATCTTTAGAAATACTGTTCACGTGCACCTGCAGCAGCAATGAATCTCAGTCCCAAACTCAGGTGTGCAGAAAATGTAGCTTTCTCAATTTTCAAGTTGTTGTGGTAAAAAAAAGAGTGCAGATTCAGAATTTTTAATTAAATTGTTGCTCTTTATAAGAAGTGCATTACAGGGAGAAAGTAGAGAAGTACTCACTAGCTAGAGGCTGGGGCTCACCACACCGCACACCCTGATGTCAAAATCACAGTCTGTCTTGTACACAAGTACAGATGGAGATTACTTTGCAAGAATTGTCTTATGGTAGTAGGGGATGAAGATTCTTGTGATCCTCAGCTAGAAAAGATAAGACCTTCTGACCCTCAGTACAGTGAAAGAAGTAGGTATAAGGCAGCAAACTTCCAAAAAGCTATTTGAAAGAGGTGCTGGTGACACCCATTTGAAAGTTGGGGGGCGGTCACTGTATTTGTCTAGTGAGATATTAGGGATTTATCATTTTGCTAATACTTTTTCTCTTTAAATTATTGACCTGTGACAGTGTCTTTTGTTGGAGGAGCCAATTTCCTCCTAATTTCTACCTTCTGTACATTAGTGAGTTCACACATTTTACCAGTACATGAACTTGGCTATGAATACATTTTGCCAAGGATTACACTTGTTCACCATCACCATAAGAGATATCCAGGAAGATGGACATAGTGGGAGGTAGAGCAGGAAGACCTTCATGGTGGATGATGGCAAGCTACAATGGTAAACAAGGTGAGGGCAGTTAAGAAGACTTGGTTAGTATTAACTAAATTGTTTCCCAGTTTATATAACTAGTCCTGAAGGTATCTGCCCAAGCATTTCTTTGAGATTTGTTGTGGTCTTTGCCTCAGTGAGTCATGGGTGCCAGAAACGATCTCCTTTTCACTTTTATACTAAAGATGAAACAGGGCTTTGGAAACCAAGGGGTTTCCAACTAGCCTTTAATATCTTAAACTGTAACTGTGTTTTGCAGAGGAGTTTGGTTTGCTCTGTTTCAATGGGATTATGGCTTGAATCCTTGATGCTCTGGTTCACAGATTGGAAAAGGATTGCAATTAAATGTGTGTTTCTGTTGCATGGTCTGGAGTCCACACAGCTGTGTAGGTGGATCTAGGGAACATCAACAGATCTAGCACCTCTGAGTTTGAGAAGGTCTGTTCTCTGGAATTCCTTTGCATAGACCTAGCAAGCATGGCTATCTTGGTGTGGAGTCCAATGTTGGTCTGTAGCCTGAACACATACTGAAGTGAATTGTAGACATTAGTCTTTGACTATTAGACTTCAATGTATCCTTCAGCATTTGAGGGCAACTGCTAGTCTACTAGATGGATGGCAGTTTCATGTAGGTGCATTCATAGTCCAGTGACTTGCAGCTCTCAGGTTCACTCATGATTTGAAGAACTGTAGGCCTCTTAAGGCCTGTTTCACTGCAGAATATACTTAGCCCTTGCTTAATGTTGTGGATTTTGCTTTTGCTTCAACTTTGCCAGAGCTTTGAGGGTAGTAAAGAATATTTGTTTGAAATTTGATTTTTTATAGATTTAAGTACATGATGAAAATTTTGTACAATAAAATAAAACTCTTTATTTGATTTCATGTTAAGAGGAATTCCCCAGTGAAAAATGTATTCCTAGAGCATTCAAAAAACAAAAACAAAAACAAAAAACAATGGTAATAGTATTGTCCTCTTATTGCAGAGGAAAGCCCTGGGCCATCCAGAGAAAAGGCAAGTTACAAGTAAGACATGGGAGTATCCTACTGCCTGGAAATAGTCAATAAAATCAATTTGCAGGTAGGTGAAGAGACTTCAACTCCAGTCATGTCCTATATCACATTGGTTGCAGTTTCTCTGCATTATAAGCAGCACAAAGACAGTAGCTGACACAGCCTGATAAGATACTATATTGGAAAATCCCAATATAAATTTGGCATTTTTTATGTGTTCAATCACCCTCCCCTCACACACAAGTGAATCTTAAGTGGGATTCTTAGGCTAAGACAGGGAGGAAGGACTAAAAAGCACAAGATTTCTGTCAGGGTGCGGCAAACAGGGTAGAGGAGGTAGGCTGTTGAGGTCCAAGCAGTCTTTCTCTTAGTGAGGACCCATTGTGTGGATGGGGCAGGTAGGACCTAGGGACAGAATAGAGGGCTGATAGTCTGTGTGTCTATGCAAAAAGTAGTGTTAGCGGCTGTCTCACCTCAAGCATGTTCCTTTCAAGTATTTTAGCTGTCTAATAAACAAATATGCCGGGGAACTAAACATTTTTAAAAAATTGAATAAAGCTATAAAAATGGCAAGCCTAAAGGTCTTAGATGTTTCAATACTGAAAATAATTAATAAGATTTTGCTTTGAAATCATAACTTCAAATTAATTACACATTTCAAATTATATTTATAAGGCTGTCACTAACAAGGTGAATTCTGTCACGTATCACAAATATATAAAATATCAAATAAACACAGCTGCTTTTTTTTTTTTTTGAGTTGGAGTCTCACTCTGTTGCCCAGACTGGAGTGCAGTGGCTGCTCCCGGCCACCGCAGCCTCGACCTGCTGGGCTCCGGCGATCCTTCCGCCTCAGCCTTCCGATTAGCCAGAATTACAGGCACGCGCTACCACGCCCAGCTAATTTTTTGATTTATTGTAGAGATGAGGTCTTGCCTGCCCAGGTGGATCTCGAACCCGTGGGCTCATTCAGTCCACTCACCTCAGCCTCCCAAAGGCGCAGGATTATAGGCTGAGCCACCAAGCCCGGCACACAGCTTCTTTTTTAACTCAAAAATATAAATACAACAGGTTACTTATTTTAAGCATACCTATATCTAATTATAAATCATTCCACCCAAGGAAGAATTATCATACCAAATCAATAAAGATATTTACTGCCAGAGATTTAGGCCTGGAAGCCGACTATATTCTCATTCGTGACCCTGATAGGACATCTGAACACTATTTATGGTTGTTTTAAGAATGATTGCATAACCTCAAAAGGTGAGTGATTAGTGACTTAGCCTCACTTTCCTGAGTTAAATTTATTACATTAAATAAGTCTGTAACTTCTATCCTAGTTGATAAAATCTTATATTAATGTATTACTCCTTATTATTAAGAACTTGGAATTTGATGGGTTCTTGAGATATCTTAATACCTTTCCCATTTATTCACATTCTTAGGATCATACATATCTTAAGGATACTTAAATTTATATCCAATTCAATTCTAGATATGCCATTTGGCTTTGTCTGATTTGAAATCACAGTTTATGAACCATTCTGACAGTCCTCTGGAGTTGGAAAATACCCTTCAACTGATGTATTTGCCAGTCAAGTTTCTATGTTTTTCATTGATACAATAAATTAATCAATAATATCTCATGAATGAGAAATAAAACTCTGTAGAAATGCATTCCACTCTATTTACTCACTTTGGAATCATTTGTTACTGTTTCCCTTCGTGTATCATTATAGAAGAATGGCTTCTCATGAATTTACTGTATTTCAGTCAACTACAGTCCACTCATTATTCTGTTGTTTTTTTTTTTTTTAAATAGGAGTCTCACTCTGTCGCCCAGGCTGGAGTGCAGTGGCACACTCATGACCACCACAGCCTCGACCTACTGGGCTCAGGCCATCCTTCCACCTCAGTCTTCCAAGTAGCTGGAACTACAGGTGCGTGCGACCACACCGAGATAGTTTTTTTGATTTATTGTAGAGACAAGATCTCGCCATTTTGCCCAGGTTGACCTCGAAAATGTGGGCTCAGGCAATCCTCTTGCCTCCACCTCCTAAAGTTCTGGGATTACAGGTTTGAGTCACTGCAGCCATTATTCTGTTTTTGATGCTCAAATTGTCACAACTTTGGCTAGTGGAAGCCTTTAAAAAATTTGCTTCATTGTCCTTATAACATGACCTGCTAATGATTGAAAGTTTTGTTGTTCTCTGGCACAACAAAAATTTTCAGGCTAAGCTTGTACTTTTTCGCCCCAGACATGGAATCACTCATTTTTCCAGAGTCGTGGTTCCTTTTAGTGAAAAAAAATATTACCAGAGATCAGAATCTGAATGCTAGGGAGCATGAGGGTATCATTGCTCTTAGATCATTTTAATGAACAGAGTTAGAAAAGATGTGTTCTTTTCCTTGTTTCATGTTGTTCTTTTGCATTCATTTCTAATGGTACAAATTTCCTTTCTAAATTTTTGATTATTAACATAGTAAGCCGGGCTCAGTGGCTCAGCCTGTAATCCTGTGCTTTGGGAGGCTGAGGTGAGTGGATTGCCTGAGCCCCCTGGTTTGAGACCCGCCTGGGCAACTTGGTGAGACCTCATTTCTACAATAAATCAAAAAAATTAGCCGGACGTGGTAGTGCGCGCCTATAGTTCCAGCTACTTGGAAGGCTGAGGTGGAAGGATAGCCAGAGCCCAGTAGGTCAAGGCTGTGGTGGCCGGGAGCAGACACTGCACTCCAGTCTGGGTGACAGAATGAGACTCCAACTCAAAAAAAAAACAAAATAAAAACAAAACAAAACAAAAATAACATAGTAAATATAGTTACTTATTTGCTTAATCTGTTTAAAAAGTGTTACAAAATAAGAATACAATATTAAAAGAAACAATAAAGCAACGAAATGAAGTTCAAGATTTTCTGTACAGTTCCTTTTGATCTTTGTTGCATCCCATTAAGAATGTACAGTCAACTTTCTTCATTCTAAAATCATTCATAACTCCTCATTTTGTGTGGTTCAGTATTTGTCTGATCGTTTCATTTAATTATTTGTTTACTTTCCATTTGAAGAAATTGTCTTTTAGCAGTTGATGCTTCTTAGTTTTTAGAAAATGAGTGCTGTCTACTACCACTCTTTTCTTGGTGGAGATGGGAATTAAAGAAGATGAAAGAGTCCATTTACCTGTCCACCTGGAGATGATGGTGCTCAGTCTTCAGGTTCAGATTGCTCAGTCTTCAAGGTTCTGTTCCATATATAAGGGTGAAAGATTCATGTATATGATTTCTGGTTAAATAAACTAATTCTGACTTCTATTATTTAATTTCTAGTAATACTGAAACTTCACATTTTCATAAAATCAATTAACTCTACTAAATTCTGTATTTGTCTTAAAAGTTCTTAATTTCTTGCTCTCTCTTCTGAGCTGCATGCTCTTCTATTATTTTTTATAACATAGTAACATTCCTGCAAAACCGATATATATCATGTTATATACTGTTAACCAAAGTTTGCAGTTGATCCAGTGATTTTTCCCTTAAGCATTATGTTATTATTTATTTATTTTTTAGGGACAAGGTCCTACTCTGTCACCCAGGCTGGGGGAACAGTGGTGTGATCATAGTTCACTGCAGCCTTGAACTCTTGACCTCAAATGATCTTCCCACCTCAACTTCCCAAGTAGCTGGATTTACAGGAGCGCCACCACGGCTGGCTGTTTTTATTTTTATCTGTCTAGAGACAAGTCATCGCCATTTTTTCCAGGTTGGTCTCGAATTCCTAAGATCAAGAGATCCTCTGACCTTGGCCTCCCAAAGTGCTGGGATTACAGGCGGGACCTCTATGCCTGGACCAACTAATATTATTTTATTACAGTGACATAGTCTTTAATTTTCCTGGGGGATCAAGGTAATACCTAGGATATTAGGATTCCATATGATTAACAAAAACAATATATAAAAATATAAAGTTCTGAATGTTTTGCCCCAAACCCTCTTTTGACTTAAGGGTCACAACTCTGATTTTACTTTGTATGTTTACCAGTATCTTTATTTTAATTGCATATGTTTCTGTTGTAGAATTTCAATTTTGTGGAGACTTTTGAATAAATATCTTAGTGCTGTATGAATTCAAACTTCTAAAAAACAATTAAAATGTTAGAAAGTATAATCAGAGTATATTTTAAAAATAGAGTAATTATTGGAAAAAGTATCTATAAAATTTATCCAGAAGCTTCAAGTTGTTTTTTTCTTCTGTAGCTTTGAAACATATTCACATTAACTATTTTTTTTTGTAGAATTTATAAAGGAGAACATTTTTAAAATTATAGCAATTTCTACTGAGATTCCATGGTTTATGTTTCATTTACATAAAGTGCTAGGTATTTTTATTTCAGTGCAGAAATCCTGATCCTTATATCAGATCAAATATGCTATGCCCTCATTCCCAGTTTTGTTTTCTGTGGGTACTGCACAAAATTGCATTCTTTAATATTAAGGTAAACAAACAAAAAAAAACATTTCCCATTTCCTTATACAATGTGCTTTTCAATCACTTTTGGGAATTTAAAAGGTATTCAGTGCTAAATTCCAACTTAAATTATACATGTCTTTAAAAACAAGATTCAAAAATGAATAATTTATGCCAAATAAGAGATTTAAAATGAACTGACTCATTAAGATGAAAAAGGATCTTACAATCTACAGATTTGGTCTATGTTCTGTAGTCTATCTCTGCCTTCTTGGGCACTTCCTGTCAGAAAAGTGGGCTGTTTATCTCTTCTTGTCCCTTAGACCGAAAAACACCCATAGGAAGTCCATCCTGTTGAGAGACAGAAGAGTACATACAACCACATTTTTGAGGTTTCATTTACATAAAGGTTTTGCCCCCAAACCCTCTTTTGATTTTAGGGTCAAAACTCTAGTTTTACTTTGCATGTTTACCAGTATCTTCATTTTAATTGCATATGTTCCTGTTGTAGAATTTCAGTTTTGTGGAGACTTCTGGATAAATATCTTATTACTGTATGAATTCAAACTTCTTTATTTTTTTTTTTTTTGAGTTGGAGTCTCACTCTGTCGCCCAGACTGGAGTGCAGTGGCCGCTCCTGGCCACTGCAGCCTCGACCTGCTGGGCTCTGGTGATCCTTCCGCCTCAGCCTTCCGAGTAGCCGGAATTACAGGCATGCGCCACACGCCCGGCTGATTTTTTGATTTATTGTAGAGATGAGGTCTCGCTGCCCCAGGCGAGTCTCGAACCCGCGGGCTCAGGCAATCCACTCACCTCAGCCTCCCAAAGGCGCGGTATTACAGGCTGAGCCACCGAGCCCGGCTGAATTCAAACTTCTAAAAGCCAATTAAAATGTTAGAAAATATAATCAGAGTATATTTTGAAATTGAGTAATTACAAAAATTAGCAAAATTACACTGGCATTCTGGATTCCTACTTGAAACAACAAAGCCTTTCTGAACTGAAAAGAGTTCAGGTACAGAGAATTCTCAGGCAGCAGAGGAGAGGTGAGCAGGAAGGATAAGGTCTTAGTAGGTATGCACTCAGTCTGTATTCTCTCATCCATCTCTGCCTTTCATTTGGGGTCTGTGTGGCCTTTTCTTCTGTGGGAACTTTGTGTTTCCTCATCTGCAACCAAAATGTTGGGAATTCTGAAGACTCACATATCTCACTCTTTGATATCTTACTGCAGCCCTGCAGGCAGGATCAGAGAGTGGGTTAGAGAGTGCAGATCTCTCCTATCTTACTTCCCACACCTTGGGGAAAAGCTGACTTCCTTCATAGTTTGAGCCAAGACAATTTGTCTTGACTGGAGAATCTTTTTTCCTAAGTGCTTCACCTTGTGGAACCTAAGAGCCAGAATGATTTGCCAGCTAGTTCTGTTTTCTATTCTGCCACATGCCTCTTCTGAGACAATAAGAAAAGAGTTACTTTCTTGAATGAAAGGAAGGGAAAGAGGGGAAATACCAGGGAGATTTATCCCCACTCCCACTAGATGAACAATAATGAACCATTTCAGCCACATATAAAAGTCAGGGCCCCTAGGAAATGAAGGCTATCAGAAGGAATCACATCTGAGAATGAACTAAGGTGCTTATTGGCCCCAAAGATCCCATAGGTACAGTATTAAAAGGAGTCCTTTAGATATAAGAAAGGAGAAAGCATATCAGCTGGCCAATTTAGGAAGAATGCAGGAAGACTCTTCTAAATTTAGAAGTTGTATTTGTCATCTCATTACTCCAAAACACCATTTATCTCCTCCATTTTTTTTTTTTTTGGTAAATTTTTGTAAGAAAGTAAACCAAGCTTTCAAATCTCACTCCACCCATTCAGTAACCTTGGGGCAGAGGGTAGGATGAGTTGTTGAGCTATTTTTGACTTGTGGGAACCTCCACCCTCCCCTGCTATCTCCCACAAAGCCTACTGCCAGACCATGATCCTAGAGAGAAGACCCAAAGATACCAATCTAGGAGATGATAAAAGGTAGCCAGAGAAAAAGAAGAGATGGTTTTCTTCCATCTCAAATCTTTTTTTTCAGTTTTGTGATCAGGGATGATATGGCTGGTAGACTGGGGACCCATGGTAGAGGGGAATAGGCACCTATAACCAAACCCTGTGGCCCCAGAGAGGAGTGTGCAGTGCAGAGCAATGTAAGGGAAGAACAAGTCATGGATAGCCTGGTGAGGATATAGACACTTACTTCACAATGGAGCTGAGCAGTGCACAGTACATTGCATGTCTCTCAAAATTTTTGGGGGTGTCCACATCCTAGAATAATGATAATAAACTGATATTTAATGGCATGAAAGCAAACAAAATCCATTCTCATGCAATGAAGCTGTAATTGCAGCATCCAAAAAACATATTTGGATGATGAAATATTCAGACACTTAGACAAGTACAGTTGCCAACTGATTAGTTTGTCTCTTATGATAATTTTTTCATAAGGACTTCAGAGGACAGAGTCTATCAATAAGTCCATATTTTATACTTTATTCCAAAAGATGGAGCTAGACTATTTCGGACTAGATACATAAAAAGCCAAAACAAAATAATGGTTAAGAGAGCTTACCGGAGGTCTGAGAGTGACCTATGTGAACCTATTATCAGTTAAAAAAAAATAAGATGAATATCACTGGTCTGGGGTACAGAACTAAATCAGAGAGAAAGCTCCTTTAGAAGGTTTTCAGCTACCACGTGGGGAGTGGCATTCAGACGGTCTTAATAGTCCAAAAGTCTATTAAAGTCACAAGCATGCACCCTGTGTTTAGTAATTATGGAGTACACTTATGCTAATGAGCCAAGATTTACAGATTAGCAATGCATTTTAACGATTTAATTATAATCCCAAAGTGATATATAAGGGATGAAATTGAAAACTGCAATGCTGTTACTGGTTGGAGATGCTTTGTTTTCTTATTATGTTTAAAGGTGTGCACACATGGATTGGGGAGAGGGAGGAGATTTATAGGAGGTCTAGGAATGTTCATGTAATGGATCCCTGGCTTATAATAAAATAACTAGAGCAGAAAAACTGCAGCATTGTACATTCAATGGAAGGAATTTCCAAGAAGTGTTTAGTCTCTGAAAGGATAAACTGAGTAAGGGGCCATGTACCTCCAAATGCCACCCCCTGGTAAGAGCCAGTCAACGAAGGATTTTGTTGAAATTAGTATTTAACTGGTGTTAAGGCACAGCAAGTCACTGTAATTCAAAGATAACATATTAGTAAATAGCTTTTAAGAAATTTGCTTATCTGAATTGCTTATTTAGCACCCACTGTCATTTAATTGAGAGCAGGGTCTCTAGGGGAGACCAAAGCTGATAGGAGTTTAGTAGAGAGGAAAGAAAAAAGAGTTGGCAGTATGAAGCCTTGGTTAGGCCTTCCCTGGCTTTGGGAGTTACAGTATGAGGGCATCAGGCCAGGAGAGAGAGGATCAAAGGCAGATTTTATCCACTTCCAAATCTGGCTCTAGTTAGTCTTATTATTCACTTCACCAGGAAACCTGAAACTAAAGAGATAAGCACTTACATTTTTATAACACTTTTTAACTTTGTAATGAGCTCTGTTCGTAATCACTTTTGATCTTCACAGAACCCTGTGAAGTTAGCAGAGTCAGGTTTTATTATATCCATTTGGCAAATAGCCACTTGCATTTCCATTCTCTTCCCTTTTCTGGTGTATCATTCTTAAGCAAGGACAGGCTCAAGACATTGGGTAGGTAATTAAAGAAATAAACTGCCAAATTGAAACAAAGAAAACACTGTTCTGGGTGGATTGTGTTTTTAAAACCACTTTATTGAGGTATAAATGGCACACATAATATGACTGCACATATTGAAAGTGTACCCTTTGATAAGTTTGACATATGTATATACCTTTGAAACTATCCCACAATCAAGATGATGAGCATATCCAACATCCCTTAAAGTGTCTTCATGCCCCTTAATATTCCGCCCCTCCTTCCTGGCTTCTCTGCTCTGATTTGTTTTCTTTCCTCTCTTTAATTTGAGTTTCATATGTTCTTCTAGTTTCTTAAGGTAGGAGCTACGGTCATTGATTTAAGATCTTTCATCTTTTCTAACATATGCACTTAGAGTTATAAATTTCCCTCTAAGTACTGCTTTGGCAGTAACCCCAAACTTTGGTAAGTTGTGTTTTCATTTGCACTCAGATATCAAGATATTAGGGGATTTTCCAGATATTTTTCCATTACTGATTTCTAACTTAATTCCATTGTGGACACATAATATACTTTTTTATGACTTGATTTTTTGAAATGTACTGAGACTTGTTCTATGGCCCGGAATATGGTTGGTCTTGGTAAATGTTCTGTGTGTACCTGAAAATAATTTGTCTTCTGCTGTTGGGTGGAGTGCTCTAAAAATATCAGTTAGATCAAGTATGTTGTCAGTTTTGTTAAAAAATTTTATATTCTGATTTTCTGCCCTCTTATTCTATCACTTGTTGTGATCTCTAACTATAATTGCGGATTTGTTTATTTCCCCTTGCAGTTTTCTCAGTCTTTGCCTTATGTATATTGAAACTCTGTTATTAAGTGCATAAATATTTAGAATTGTTATGTCATATTGGTGAATTGACCTCTTTATCATTATAAAGTGACTTTCTTTCTGGTAATATTCTGAAATTAAATTTTTCTGATATTAATATGAAAGTGTTATATTTTCCATTCTTTTGTCTTTAACCCATTTATATTTTTAGATATGAAATATATTTCTTATAAGCAACATATGGGTCTTGTTTTCTATACAATCTAACACTCTGCCTTTTAATTCAGGTATTTAGATCATTTACACATAATATGAATGATATGGTTAGGTTAAAATCTATCATCTTGCTATTTGTTTTCTGTTTATCCCATCTGTTTCTTATCCTTTTTCCTTTTTTCTCCATTCTTTTAGATTAATTGAATATTTTATGATTCTGTTTTTATTTCCTTTGATAGCTTATTAGCTATAATTCTTTGTTTTATCTTAGTGATTGCTTTAGGGTTTATACTAAACATCTTTAACTTATCACAGTATACCTTCAAGTTATATTATACTACTTCATATGTAGTATAAAATAACTTTATGATAGTTTAGTTCCATCTCTCCCATCCCAACCTTTGTGCTTTCATTGTCAGATATATTACTTTTACATCTGTTATAAAACTCATATTAAATTGTTATTTTTGTTTAAATAGGCTATTATCTTTTAAAGCAATTTTAAAAATAAGAAAAATTCTCATATATTTACCCATATAGTTATCATTTCTAGTGTTCTTTATTCCTTTGTGTAGATCCAGATTTTTATCTGGCATCATTATCCTTTTGCTTGCCACAAACTGGTGGTGAGGCTCTCCCAGTCCAAAAAAAGTTCTCTAAACAGGAGGAGAAAATAATTGTGCATCTAAAAATCAAGATCTGATTTCGTGGATCAATGACCTTCAGGGAACAAAAGACTTTCCTCAGGAGGAGGAGGAATGTCTGAACTCTGTTCAACGAAGTCTAGATGTGATCACCTTAATATAAAGCAAAGAAAATATTTCTGGAAGGTTATAAGAGAAGGATTAAGAAGTGGGTACACAGTGGCAATTTGGAAGTTTACCTCTTGTTAGAAGACTTGGCCTGGAATGGCAGGGGCCATTTGAGAGACGTTCATCAGATTCAAATGTGGTAAGGTATTTTTGAGCAGTGTAATGGAGGGGTTTCTATAAGTTTAACCAGCTGATAAATGTAGATAATATTCTGGGTGTGTAATATAGCATGGATGGGAATAGAAGAAATGGGAAACAAGGTCTTTGCCAACCTCTTTAAGGCTGTTTGAGTAATCCAGATAGGAGTTGATGAAGTTTTATTATGACATTGGTAATAAAGAACTAGGAAATTAATATGAAGAAGATAAAATAAAAATAACTTAGAGATTATTGTGATGCTGAAGGAGGAAACAGAAGATCTTAGGATGTTTTCCAAACACTCAAGAAGTATATGTGCATGCTCTAATTTCCAGGATCTCATTTCAATTTAACACAGCAATTTAACACAAATGTACACAAATGCACTTCTAACTTACAATATGTTTAACTTATAATGCTTTACTGGGACTTAGCATCATCATAAGTTGAATAGCTTACAATTAGTTTTCTGCTGCAGTGTGTAGTAGGCAGAATAATGCCTCTCCCCTTCTCCTGAAAATTATCTGCAAACCAATCCCCAGAGTCTGTGGCAAAAATAACTTTACCTTACATGGCAAAATGAGCTTTGCAAATGTGACTAAGTTAAAGGTCTTGAGATGGAGAGATTGTTCTGAATTATCTGGGTGGGGCCAGTATAACCACAAGGGTTTTGATAAGAAGGCGATGAGAAGGTCAGAGTCAGAGAAGGAAGTATGATGAAGGAAGCAGAGGTCAGAGACTGTCAAAGACCTGAAGATGCTATACTGCTGGCTTTCAAAGATAAAAGGGCCTTGAGCCAAGGAATGCAAGTGACCTCACTGGAACAGGCAAGGAAACCAATTCTCCCCTAGAGACTCCAGAAGGAGCCCAGCCCAGCCAACATATTGATTTTTAGAATTTCTGGTCTCAAGAAATCTAAGATAATAGATGGAGATTGCTTTAAGTCATATGTTCGTGGTGATATATTATAGCAGTAACAGGAGACTAGTGCATTTTATGACAATTTACTCCAAAGTTAGTGATTTAAACAGTACACATTAAAAAGATCTCACAGTTTCTGTTTGTCAGACATTCAGGCATGCCTTAAGTAGATCCTCTGCTCAGTGTTCCTCAAGGCTTCAATCAAGGTGTTAGCCATGTGTGTTAGTATCTGGAATCTCCACTGGGGAAAAATCCACTTTCAGGCTCATTCATTTTGTTGGTAGACTTCATCTTCTTGTGGCTGTAGAACTTGGGTTCCCATTTTCTTGCTGGCTGTGGATGAGAGGCTGCTTTTAGCAACTAGAGGCTGTCTGTAGTTCCTTGCTATGTGGCCCTCTCTGTAGGCCCTTTTACACTGTGTGTGTGTGTGTGTGTGTATGCATATGTCATTACAGGAGTGACATCCTATCACATTTTATATATAAATATAATATAGCCTAGTCACGGGACTGACAGCCCATCACCTTTGCCATCTTCTAGGAGTGCAGACATCATCTATTTAGAAGCAAATCACAGCTCATTCCTGCACTCAGGGGGAGCACTCAGGGTGTGAATATGGGGGCACCCTAAGTTCTATTCACCATACTTGATGTTTTTAAATCTCAGTAATTAATCATCAGTCCTGTCAGCTGCTGTCTAGTGAGATTTGGAATCAGGCAAACCTTTGAGCTTGGCAGAGATAGGGAAGCTAAAGTTCATGAGAACACACATACGTTCTTTAAAGTACATCTGCTAGAATGTTCATAGCAACCCTATTTTGGAAAGTTAAAACTAGGAAAACTACCCAATTTCCCTCAGTAGTAGATTAGATAAAAATTTTATTACTTTGAATGAGTATACAATAAACAGAAATTAGAATGAACATTCTGAAACTATGTTACCATATGAATGAAACTCTAACCAGGAGTGGCCAACCTATTGACT
Organism: Carlito syrichta; assembly: GCF_000164805.1. NCBI lineage: Eukaryota > Metazoa > Chordata > Mammalia > Primates > Tarsiidae > Carlito > Carlito syrichta. The sequence goes on from NW_007253206.1 coordinate 525,175, forward strand.
TTCCTGGGCCACATCAAATAACCTTTTGGCTTCCCTGGGTTGTACTGAGTAAAGAGGAATTATCTTGGGTCACACATAAATTATATAATATGGTTAGTTTATATGTATAATAAGACTTTTAAATATTTTTATTATATAGTTTAGAAAAATGAGAACAATATAAAACAAGTGGGAAATTTTGCCTTGTTTTTGTAAAACTAATCTATCAATGTCTTGTTTGATACAAATGGTCACAATTCTTAGTGAGTTCTTAAGGTGCTCATCAGAAATGTATGTATGAATTTTACTCTTTGTGTGCTTCATAACTGAAAATAGCTGCTCACAAATGTATGTGCTGCCAAAAAGGTGATGTCATGAATAAGGCATGGTTATGAACTTTAAAAATGGAGCTATGCATGGGGTCATGAAAAAAATAAATGGTAAAAACCACGTGATGTTAAAAGATTTTGTGGGGTTCCATTACTAGCTGTTCTGGGCCACCTGCAGTCTACAGGCTGTGGGTTAGACACACTTGTTCTAAACCATAATATTGAAGAAAAGAAATTAGACATAAGGGTGCTTACTCCAATTAAAGATCCAACAAAGAAAGAGAACTACAGGCCAATATGTTTGATGAACATAGATGCCAAAATTCTCAACAAGAGCCTAACAAACCGGATTCAACAACTTATCTCAAAAATCATCCATCATGACCAAGTAGACTTTATCCTCGGGATGTAGAGCTGGTTCAACATTTGTAAGACCATAAACATAAATACATCAACAGATGTAAAAACAAAACCCACATGATTATATCACTAGACACAGAAAAAGCTTTTGATAAAATCCAGCACCCCTTCTTGATAAAAACTCTCGAACATCTAGGCATAGATGGAGCATACCTCAAAATAGTAAGAGCCATCTATGAGAAACCTACGACCAGCATACTGCTAAACAGACAGAAATTTGAACCATTTCCCCTGAAAACTGGAACAAGACAAGGATGTCCACTCTCACCTCTCCTGTTCAACATAGTTTTGGAAGTCCTAGCTAGAGCAATCAGAGAAGAGAAGGTGATCAGGATATCCAAATAGAAAAAGAGGAAGTCAAGTTATCCCTCTTGGCAGATGACATGATTCTATACCTCGAAAACCTAGGAGAATCTGTCAAAAACCTCCTTGCACTGATAAAGGACTTTGGCAAAGTCTCAGGGTATAAAATAAATGTGCAAAAGACAGTCACATTTCTATACACCAATAATAAAAAAGCAGAAATCCAAATAAAAAGCACAATCTCCTACACAATAGCCACAAAAAATGAAATACCTTGGCATCTTCCTAAACAGAGACGTGAAAGACCTTTACAACAAAAACTACAAAACGCTGCTCAGAGAAATCCAAGATGACACAAACAAATGGAAAAACATTCCATGCTCATGGGTGGGAAGAATGAACATTGTTAAGATATCTATCCTACCTAAGGCAATCTACAGATTTAATGCAATACCCATTAAATTACCAGCAGCAATCTTCTCAGACCTGAAACAATAGCACAGGAATTCATATGGAAACGTAAACGACCACAAATAGCCAAAACAATCCTCAGCAAAAACAAAAAAACAAAACAAAGCGGGAGGAATCACATTCCCATACTTTAAACTTTATTATAAAGCTACAATAATCAAAACAGCCTGGTTTTGGTACAAGAACAGGCATCTAGACCAATGGAACAGAATTGACATTCCAGAAACAAAACCTCAGTTTCTCAATCGACTCATCTTTCACAAAGCCTTCATCACCAACCACTGGGGAGAGGAGAACCTATTCAGTAAATGGTGCTGAGAAAACTGGCTGACCACATGCAGAAGATTAAAACAAGACTCCTACCTATCCCCATACACAAAAATTGACTCTAAATGGATCAAAGACCTAAGTGTAAAACCTCAAACTATAAGAACCGTAGAAAATGCAGGAGACACCATTATGGAAATTGGAACTGGCATCCAATTCCTGATCAAAACCCCAAGTGTCCATGCCATAAGAGATAAGATAGACAAGTGGGACCTCATCAAACTGATGAGTTTCTGCAAAGCCAAAGAAACCATCAAGAGAGTAGGGAGACAGCCCACAGACTGGGAAAAAATATTTGCCAACTGTTTGTCTGACAAAGGCCTCACATCTAGGATCTACAAGGAATTCAACCATGCCAAAAAGAAAAAAAAAAACAAAACAGCCCCATTACAAAATGGGCAAAAAATATGAATAGACACATCTCAAAAGAAGACATATGAGCAACCAACAGATATGTGAAAAAATGCTCAGCCTCACTAGTCATCAAAGAAATGCAAATTAAAGCTGCACTGAGATACCACCTGACTTCAGGATGACCATTATCAATAACTCAAAAAACAACAGATACTGGAGAGGATGTGGAGAAAAGCAAACACTTCTATACTGCTGGTGGGAGTGTAAACTAGTACAGACTCTGTGAAAAACAGTGTGACGATTTCTAAAAGATCTAAAAATATGACCCTGCAATCCCCCTACTGGGAATATACCTGGAAGAACTCAAATCACTCTATGAAAAAGATACCTGCATACGTATTTTTATCGCAGCATTGTTCACAATAGCAAGAACATGGAACCAACCATGCTGCCCATCAAAAGAGGACTGGATAAAAAGATGTGGTATATATACATGATGGAATATTATGCAACCATAAGGAAGGACACAATCATGAACTTCACAGCAACCTGAATGGACTTAGAGTCTATAATACTGAGTAATTTATCACAGAATTAAAGAACTGAGTATCACATGTTCTCACTCATAAGCAGACCTTGAACAATTATCATAATACTATAAGAAAAGAATTGGCAGTAGTGGGAATCTGCCTGGGGAAGGCAGGGCACATTTCATCAACATGGGTACCTGCATAATGAACATTTGTATACCTAACCTTGAATTGTACCCCACATCTTTAGAATAAAAAAAATTTTAAAACGTGTTTACTGTAGGACTCAATTTGTATGAAGCACAAAAACGAATGAAATGAATCCACGCTGCTACAAATGACAATTTTTTAATGTTGTATGGTGTTTCAATGCATATATGTATTACATTTTCCTTATTCATATGTTGATAGACACTTGGGTTTCTTTCATGTCTAGGCTATTGTGAGTAATGCTGGAATAATCGTGGGAGTGCAGACATTTTTTAGATATCTTGATTTCAGTTCCTTTGGATATATACCCAGAGGTGAGGTAGTTGCCTCATTTTGTACTGTTTTTAGTTTTTGAGGAGCTGTACTGTCTTCCATAATTGCTGTACTGACTTACGATTCCACCCACAGTGTACAAGGGCTCCTCTTTTCCATCAACACTTATGATCATTTGTCTTTTTGATAAAAGCCACTCTAACAGGCATGAGGTGATAGCTCATTGTAGTTCTAATTTGCAATTTTTTTGACCATTTAAGATGTTGAACATTTTTCATATATTTATTGGCTATTTGTGCCTCTTCTTTTTAGAAATGTCTGTTCAGATCTCTTGCCCATTTTTAAATGGGTTGTTTTCTTGCTATCAAGTTGAATTCCTTATATATTTTAGATATTAGTTCCTTATCATGGAATTGAAAGACATTATGCTATTTGAAATAAGCCAGGCACAAAAGACAAATACCACATGATCTTACTTACATGTAGAATATAAAAATGTTATCACCCCAGTTAAAATGGCTATTATAAAAAAGACAGTAAGTAACAGTTGTTGGTGAGGATTCAGAGAAAGGGGCATGTTTGTACATTCTTGATGGGAATGTAAATTAGTACAGTGCCACATTATGGACAACTGTATGGAGCTTTCTCAAAAAACTAAAAATAGAACTATTTTATCCAGCAATCTTATTGCTGGCTATATATCCAAAGAGGGGAAAAATCAGTGTATCAAAGAGCTGTCAGCACTTCCATATTGATTGCAGCAGTATTCACAACAGTCAAAATATGGAGTCAACCTAAATGTCCATCAATGGATGAATGAATGAATCTAAAAATATGGTATATATACACAACGGAATATTCCACCATAAAAATAATGCAATTCTGTCATTTGCAACGACATGGATGGAACTGTAGGATACTATGTCAGGTGAAGTAAGCCAGGCACAGAAGGACAAATGTCACATATCTTTACTTATATGTAGGAGCTAAAAAGAACTGATCTTGTGGAAGTAGAGAATAGAATGATTGTTACCAGAGGCTGGGAACAGTAGTGGGGAGGTGGCGATAAAGAGAGGTTGCTTAATGGGTACAAAATTATAGTTATGCAGAAGATTTGGTATTCATAGCACAATATGGTAATTGTAGTTGATAATTTATTGAATGTTTCAAAATAGCTAGAAAAGAAGATTTTAAATATTCCCAACACAAATAAATGATAAATATTTGAGGTGAAGGCTATCCCAGTTACCCAGATTTAAGCATTCCACATTATATGCTTGAATCAAAATACCACATGTACCCCATAAATATGCACGACTATCATATGTCCATAAAAATAAAAAATAAAAACAAAAAGTAAAATTAAAAAGTCAATCTCATAGAAACAGAGTGTAGAAAGGTGGTTACCACAGGCAGGAGAGGGAGATAATGAGAAATGGGGAAAGAGAAGATATTGATCAAAGGGTAACAAGTTTCAGTTAGATGAGAGGATAAGTTACAGTGATGCACAGCATGGTGACCACAGTTAATAATAACATATATTTCAAAATTGCTAAAATAGATTTTGAACACTTTCAACACAACAAAATGGATAAATTGGTGGGATGATATATATATATATATATATATATATATTTATGTTAATTAGCTTAAATCTTCCTTTAATGTACAAATAGATCAAAACATCACATTATATCTCACAATATTTGTCAATTTCAAAATTTAAATATCTGAAAATTTTAAAAAATGAAAAAATAAAAATGCAAAAATGACCCTATGCTGATAGAAGTCAGCATAGTTTTTACCATTGGGTGATAGTTTCTGGATGAGAGCTGAAGAGTTTTGTGGTGTTGGTAATATTTTATTTTTCAATCTGGGAGTCAGTTACATGGACATATTTGTGAAAATTTACTGTGCTGGAACCTTATGATTTGTACATTTGCATGTATATATATCATACTGCAATTAAAAGCTTTTAATAAAAAAAGAAAAAATGCCAAAGTTTTGACTTGTGGGATCCAGTGAGATCAGTGAGATGTCTGGTAATAGCCTAAAGGCAGTAAGGATTATGGTATCTTGGCTCAGCTGGACAATCCATTCAGAGAAAGGACATGAAATTGCAGCCAGAGAGCTGTCTAGGGTTGGCATTTGGCACCTTGTCAGGAGATATACAATGTCCCCCAAGTCCTGTATTCAGTACCCAGTGGAGGTGACCTTGAAAGTGCTACTGTTTATGGCTTCTCCCCTGTTACCAAGGACACTTTTTAAAGCACACTGTCTGTGGAAGTGCAAAATGGATCCCCCCTTTCCCAGTAGCCTGATAAACTAGTCGTGTGGCCCCAAGGGGCCTTCTATGCCTATGAGAAACCCATCTTGGCTAGGTTCCCCGAATGGCCAGTCTTTTTGTGAGCTTGGCATAATCTGTCAGCTGATGCTAGGGGGGAAGCAGCAGGGCCTAAAATGGGAACAAAAACTCACAAACACCTTCTGAGGCCATTAGGTGCCCCGATGGTGCATTCTGGTTTGTAGCTTTAAGTCACAGCTTTCATTTTGGCCTTCATGGACTTTTTATTTACTTTTTAGGGCTCTACTTCCCACTGGAGTCCAGAGGAGGCAGCAAGAAGATGGCACAAAGCCAGAGTCCTCCACTAGTGAGCTCTTTATCTTCCTTCTACAGAAGGTCCGTGCAGAAACAGCAACTCAGGCTGTCCCTTAAGCAGCTTCATTGTCAAAGACTCAATAGAATTCTCCTTCTGAACAAAGGGAGATACATTTCTTTATCTCTCTAATTAATGCTTAGACTTTAAAAAAATTGTGTTCAGTCTGCAGCCTAGAGAGGATGAGCTACCTGAAAAAAAAAAAAGAATATTTTTCTTTGGAAGAAAAATAAAACGTTGATGCCGTCTCTCTCTGCTGTATGGATTTTCACATCAGTTAGGGAGTTTGATAAATAGAGATTCAGAAAAAAAAATTCCAGGGGGTCTATTCTACCCCAGCCTAGACATTCAGTCTCCAATTCCCATTATCCAGCGGTCCAGTGGGTTGAAATGGAGCAAATGCAGATCACTGTAAGCTACACTAAATGTGTGTTGCACCAACCACTGTTTAATATGTGCAATGCTTTTTGCCTTCACAGTTATGCATTTTCTAGTCTTGTGCCAAAAGACCAATCATCAAAATACAGTATGCTGGTGGGGAGCAGAAACAAGTATAGAATCATTCAAACTTTTTGTCTCCCAGATCAATTCGAAACTGACCCTGCTGGCTTAGGAAACTCGGTGCATGGATCTGCTAAAGCTTATCTCACTAAATAAATCTCTCTTCTCCTTTTATATTTCCTACCACATTCTGTCCTTGCTCTTTCTGCTTCTTCTTGTCTTGCTGTCTCTTTTTCACTACTTTCCGGGTGATTAGGCTATAGCATCTTCCTTGCCACATCTCAACATATTTGAATAGCTCACAAGAATCACTGAACAAAATACAATCATGCTATAGCACAACTAAATGTTTAGTATTTTATCTTTTTTTTGTGGGAAAGCAAGATTTATTAAGAGGACAGAAAAGCTCCCACAGTGGCAGGGGATGCGAGGGGGTTGCCTAGTATTTTATCTTAATGAAATGATATCTCAAAATAGTTTAGCAAAAAGACATGAAATCTTTGTAATATGCACTGACAGAGAATAATCTAGATATTGAAATATCCATGGACTTGTATTCTATATGTATTATAAAGCTTAGTCTTCAACTATGAGAGGCACTATGAATATATAGCGATAAGCACAGGAAAAAGAGAAGCCAGGTAGCAGAGCAAATTTTTCTATTTTGCTCCTTTGGAAAACAGATAGATGACTCTATAATTGAAGTAAGGCCTGTATTCCCTAGATTCCTTCCTCCTGAGACCAAAGATCCTCTCCAGAGCCAACAAATTCAGGTTTCATCTACAGGTATTATACCTTGTCAGAAATTTGAATCCTGCTTCTTTCTTTTAGATTGGAATCCTTTTCCCACAAAGCACCTGGCCCAGTGTAGTCTTTCTGTCCCATTCTTGGTTAGCTGTTAGCAGAGTTACCCCTATGCACAGCTTTGACTTAAGCTTTCCTGTTAGGGGCCACACAAAAGATATCTGGTTGGGAGGTTTGAAGCATGAAGTTTTATGATCTGTCACAGTAGCACCGACTAACCAAGACTAACCTTAAGGGAAAAAGAGAGAGGAAATTGATAGGAGAGGTAAAGGCTTGGCAGCAGAGAAGGCACAGACCATCAGTTGGGGAATTACTCCCAGAGTCTGCACACTTGGGTTCTACCCTAGAGACACTATTTTGATTTTCCTAACTGTTCCAGATCTACTCACTTTCTGTACTCAGTCATGCAGAGTTTTTTGTTTTGTTTTGTTTTTTTTTTGCTTTAAAGGATCCTTGTTTTAGTTCATTCAGGCTGTTATAACAAAATACAAACTGTTGGCTTGTAAACAATAGAAATTTATATCTTGCAGTCCTGGAGGCTAGGAAGTCTAAGATCAAAGCACTGGCAGATTCAGTGTTTGGTGGTCATCTACTTCCTGGTTTATAGATAGCCATCTTCTCTCTGTGTCTTTATGAGTCACAAGGGATGAGGGACCTCTCTGGGGCCTCTTTTATAAGGGCACTGATCTCACTCATGAGGGCTTTGCTCCATGCCCTAACCACCTCCCAAAGGCACCACATCTTCATAATATCCCTTTGGGTGTTAAGAATTAAATATGTGAATTTTGGAAGGACATACATTTTCAGAACATAGCAATGCCCTCTTGCCCGAGGCTTCTAGTTGTACCTTTCTTTGTTTTGAATTTTATAGTGATCATGACACAGAGTCTGCCACCCAAGTCATCTCATTTGGGATTCAAAAGCATACAGTTGTATGAAACCTCTATATACATATATTAATACTGTGATCCTGACTAACCAAGAGATAGCATTACAAAGAGGGGTGGGTCAGGAAACATATAGAGTTCCGCCCCCAATCCTCCTCAGTCTTTCTAACTTTCCCTCCAGCTTTCTCCATCATACTGCAAGTCTTGAAATTATCACTAGAGCCTGTAACCACAGACTCTACCCCTGTAACCTCAGAGCCCCTCCCTTCCGTACATATACATTTAACAACATCCCTTTGATTCCTGTTCATGATATGACTCCCATTCCTGAAAGTTCCATCCTCAGTCCTCCTGTCTGATAAACATTCAGGGGAAAGGGTTGTACCTCACTGGCCCCTTTGTCAGTCAACTCTGATTACTCCTAGGAGGCCACTTCCTGCCAGACATTCCAACTACTTCCATTCAGGCTTCTCTCTGCCCCACAGGCCCAGTCTTCTATTAGAATTCTCTGGAAATTTTTTTCTTTTTAATAGACCTCTATACTCTGATAGACAACCTTGTATTTCTCCCTTTTACATCCCTCCCCACTGTCATGAAGTCCCAACTGGGTGCACAGAGATAAATTTTTTTCTCATTAATGTATGTCTTCACTGTCTAGGCTGGCTGTAAACCAAATTGGGAAGTATTTATTGAGCATTCATGATCTCCCAGCACTATAAAAACATTATCTAATTTAAGCCCTGGACATTCCTGTGAAGTAGGCATCATTATCCTCGTTGCACAGGCGAGGAAATTGATGCCGAGAAAGCTAATGTAAATTATCTAAGATTAAATGGCAGAATCAGGAGTCAGACCTAAGACTGCCTTACTCCAGATCCCTCCTCTTAACCAGCTCCCTGCCAAGGCTGTTTGACAGAGTTTGGCCCGAGTGGTGTTATCCATCCTTTCCCATTTCCCTGTGCCTCCCTCTTAGTTCCACCTAGTTACCTGGCACTTTCAGGTTTCTCCAGGGCTTTCCTAGCATTGTGGGCAGTGATTTTCACCTATTTCACCTCTTCTAGAGGAAAATGGTAGCTGGAAAAAGGAAACAGGAAGAGAAATTTCTGGGTGGGCTTCTTCAGTTTATATAGTTTTCTGGTCAGGAATGAACTTTGGGGTGAGGAAGTGTTCTTTGCTTCTCAAATGATAGAATAGAGACAAGTGCCAACTGTATTCATGTGTCAGGCTAGGCTGGAAACCACATCTGACACATTTTAAAGCCCTATGGTTTAGAGAAGGAGTCTGAGAAATGGCATAGGAGGATTGTATTGGTGCTTTCTCGCATTCTTTTTAGCACTCTGTCACTTGGCAAGGCTATGAAATCCTAGGGGAGACTCCCTGGATGCTCCCATGAGAGGTCTATGCTCTCGTATCTCTTATTTACTTGTGCTTCTACTAGAATACCCTTCACATTCCCTTGTGTTTCTCAGTTAGTTTTGTCTCTTTCTCATTTCCCCTGCATACCAAATCTTCTTAAAGCCTTAGGGCCACATCACCTGTGTAATGTAGCATGGTATCTCACTTTAAGTAGATGTCCTATACATCTTTGTTGAATTGAATTAAAGTCAAAAGGATATATGCTGTTTGAAGTTTCAGATATTGGTGCAGGCTGGAGGGAGCTCCCTATTTGACAATAAGGCAAGCTTTAGTTACAAAAAAAATCGATCCTTCTTTCCTTTCCCATTCTTTCCTCTCTCTGACTCATTGTCTCCCCCCCACCCCCGCATACCAGACCATCTGATCTGAGGTGCAGAGTAGGCTAGAAAAGATAAAGAAATCCCAAAGTGAAATCTTGGCACGATAGCAGTGTGCTTTGAATCAGTTCTATACATTAATAACAGGAACCAGTGAAGGGACATTCTTCAGGTTGAAAGGAAAGTCCTGAGATTAATAGCTCTTAGGTTCCTGATGGATACCACTGTCTCTTTTTGGGCCTTGGCAAGAAAACAGACCCTGGATCCATCTATGATCATAGGCCCACAGAGATCACATCACAGGGAAAGTCTCTAAGAGGAGTTGCCTTAGTGTGCTTCCCTTTCCTGGGTAGCTGAGCCTCTGAGTAATTGGGAGTCATAGTAATTGGGGGCACAGAGAGGGTTGCCAAAGCTTGAGATTAAACCTCCACCAACTGTGCATTAATTTCCAATTGTTGGGGGACAATGGGTGGTACAACTGCAGTTGAATCTTGCTTTTGTTAGTGTCTACATGCTGAAAGCTCAGCAGGGAAAACCTTACTGGGAGAATTGTGGCAAATGGAATAAACACTCAGCCAGCTCACAATATAAATGGAACATTCACTGTGTTTATAGAGACTCAGAGTGCCTAAAATGTAGTGAGTGTGAAAGGTGCAACATGGACCAGTCAGCTGACATTGTGTGTTCTTAAACTGAACAGAAAAACATTGACTCAGTCACTCTGAGAAAGCATGAGTGGATTTTCAGTTGATATTTGCTTTTGAGGTTGGGTAGCATGGTATGGCCCCCAAGATGCCTGATGAGATACATAGAATTCAGAGAACTACTTTGTTTTGGTCAGATACCACACTGAGGCCTATTTGATGTACAATAGAAGACACACACCAGTGTCCTTTCTTCCTTTTCCCAGAATATCTACTATTTCTGTTACTAACAATTTAGAAAGCAAAAGCTTAATGTGATCTCTCCAAAGCCCACCACTACATTATCATCCTACTAATTAATATTCATAATACCTTTATGAATAATAACCACAATATTAGTCATAGAAAAAAGTCTAATATTAAGATAGAATTAACAATAAACTAGGAAAGGGATACATAAACTTTTAAAACCTTGCTCCCACTTTTCCCATTCTCAGCCAGGAACCTTATGATCAGAAAGTCACAAAGGCTGTGAATGACTATTTGTCTATGGCATCCCTTTTTTCCTTTCTTTCCCACCTAATTGAGGTGAAATATCTGTGTTACTCATGGCTTGGATCCTGTTATAACTCCTCTGTAAACAAGAGCAAAGGCGGGAAAAGGGGAATTTATGTTTCTCCAATTTGGTACATAAAAATTTAGAATTTAGACTTTTGACGTTTGCCATGGGTGCCAAGGAGTCCAGTCATGGCAAGACATTGGAAAAGACAGTATCAGAGGCCACCAAGGGCACAAATTGAAGGCTGTAACCCCAAGCTATCTTTCATGATCTTTCTTCCACCACTATCTCTTGGCCATTTGCCTGCTGCATTTGGGAGAGGGACAGGTTTAGGGGAAGGGGATTGGAAAAGTGAGGTTTATAAAAATTTCGTGAAAGCCTCTCTCCCTAAAATAGTCTTGAAGTGTGGACATTGGTATTAATGAGGAGTATTTTGCTCTGCATTCATAATATTTTATAGATTCTGTCAGGTCAGTCTCTGTTGTTTGATTTCCTTTGAATTTATTATCCCAGAATTCTAGATACCATGGCTATAGAGGCAATAAGTCAGGGCTATGGTAAAACTAAATATATCTGGATTGTTAACTCTTCTCTCATCAGTGTTATTTAGCTGACCAGATTAATTTAATTATGACTAACTTAACCCAAGATTAGAATGAGAGTGGTGGAATAAATGGAAGTGTAAGAGAGTACCCACCCAAGAGTTGTTAATACACTGTTTAGACTTTCTGTGCCCTGCCTTTTGACATCTAGGGTTTAAATATATTTTTATTATATGCAGTTAAGGTATGTAATAAGATGTTTTGATATACATATACAATATGCACTGCATAACAATGTTTTGGCAAATGATAGACTGCATATACAATGGTGGTCCCATAATATTATAATACTGTATTCTTACTGTACCTTTTCTATGTTTAGATACATAAGTACTTACCATTGTGTTACAGTTGCGTATAGTATTCAGTACAGAAACATGCTGTACAGGTTTGTATCCTAGGAGAAATAGGTTAGACCTTCTAGTCTAGGTGTGTAGTAGGCTATTTTATCCAGGTTTGTATAAGTTTATGATGTACACAAAAGGATGAAATTCAGTGATGCATGACTATACATGGTAAAATAATTACTATGGTAAAACAGATGAGAATATTCCTCATCTCACATAGTTACACATAGTATGTGTGAGTGTGAGAAAAGTTCTAAAATCTACTGTCTTAGGAAATGTTCACTCTATAACACAATATTATTAACTATAGTTCTCAGGCTGTATATTTGATCCCTGCATAACTTTAACTTTGTACCTTTTGACCTGCATGTCCCCCTTTCTCCCTAGCCCCCAGCCCCTAACGTCATCATTCTACTCTGCTTCTGTTAATATGTATTCAATTTTATTTTCCCTTATGCTTGAAAGGTGCATTAGTCACGTCACCTGAAGGGTGTACTGTCTTCATTCTAGAGAACAGAGCCCTCTGATCTCTCTTTAATTGGGGTTCCTATGTGTTTACAGTTTGCTTGTTTATTCATGTTGCACATGCGATATCTAGTATTGCACTAGTCTTTTCCAGTTTATCACATTGATAGACAAGGTTTAGGGCATTTTCTGACTTCCCAGAGTGGAAGTTTAAGTTTAATTAGATACCTAATCAGCTGCTGTACATGTAGTCTGATATGCTAATATGTGTGTGTGTGTGTGTGTGTGTGTGTGTGTGTGTGTGTGTGTGTGTGTGTATGTGTGTGTTGGTGTAAGGGTTGCCTAGACATACATATTTCTTTGGACTTCTCAACTTTCTGACTTATTTATAAAAGAATTTTTTTGTAAGGCATCAGTTTATCCCCAACAGATGGTTTATTAAGTAAAAATCAGCTTTAAAACAAACATGTCACAATTATTTTATTCTCTGCAGCAGAATTCCTACTGTTGATGAACTCCTAATTGGAATTTGGTTCTGGCAAGGAATAAAAAACAGAGACATACTGTGAGGACAGAGTGCCAAAAATAGCATACTGAGCAATACAAAGGACCAGAACAGGCCCACCTTATGTTTTCTTTAGGTCTCTTTCTTTTATTTCACATGGAGGAGACCATTTGGCCTTAGTACAATCATATCTTGTGGACCAGGAGATGGAAAGACTAAGAAACTTGGTCCAAGCCACCAGTCAAAAAAGATTCAGGATTTCTGATGAATTCTGCCCTGGTTGTGCTGGAATCAATAAGGTCCCAAGCTCAACTGCCCTTATTAACTACAACTTGACAATACCCAGAATGACTGTTGCTAGTGTCTCTAGAATTTCCTTGCTGAAATGAGGACTAGCATCAGCAGCAACATCAAAATGGCTAAAAACCACTGGACATTTGCTGTAAGACAAGCTCTGTGCTAAATGCGAGACATACATTATCTCACTGAGTACCGGCAAAACTGTAAACTCCGGTAAAACATCTATCTGGTTTGCAGATGAAAAAATGGAGGCATACGGTGGTTAAAATGAATTGGTTAAGGTCAGACAGCGAATAGGTGATAGAGCAGCTCTGTTTAACTTCTAAATACGATGTTACTTACCTGGCATATTTGTGTGTGATCGCTAGTATATTAGTGCCCATTAATGCATTAGACTGGACTTGGTTATCAGAGTAGCTATTACTTGCTTATGTGCCTGACTTAATCACATACCACAGAAAAGTTTTAGAGGAGTTGAGTGTGTGTATGTACATGCACACATACGCAAAAATAGAAGCCCAGAGCAAGGCTCTACACCTCATCTATTGAAATATAGTACTAGAAAATCTAAGATAAATTAGGTACAGTGACTCGTGCCTGTAATCCCAGCTACTCAGAAGGCTGAGGTGGGAGATTGCTTTAGTCCAGGAGTTCAAGAACCAGCTTGGGCCACATAATGAGGCTATGTGTCTAAAAAATTAAAAACACTAAGAATAAAATAAAATAAAAAACTTAGCTGGATATGGTGGCGCATACCTGTAGTCTCAGCTACTTGGAAGGCCATGGTGAGCTTCAGTGAGCTATGATCGTGCCACCGAACTTTCAGTCTGGGTGACTGAGCAAGACCTCCCTCTCTTAAAAAAGAAAAGAAAATCTAATATAGTTAAAATGAGGGATATCAGCAGGGATATCATTAAAATCCCTGAAATTAGGTTTTATTAATGGTGATTTCTGATAAAGTAGCTTTACTGGTCCAAAGACTGAAATCAGTGCAAACTCTTCCTTTTAAGCATGCTGTCGACCTCATTGTTGGCAGCACTGAAACATGTAGTTTGAAAAATCCACCTATGCTTGACACATCCATCAGCCTTTGCTGGGGGAAACAATGCAGTCTCAAGTCCCAGGAGATGCCACAGTGAAAGAACCCCAGGTGGTCTGTAAAATTACCAGCTTCCGAAAGGTAGCCTTTTCTCTGAGCTGAGGACGCCAGGCACACTTGGCTCCTAACTCACCATATGGCATGCATTATTGGGCCGGGCTGCTCTGCTCAGTCTCTGGTGTGATGTGGCACTTAATGCTGTGGAATTATTTCCTTACTCAATTAAAAAAAAATCCTGCTCTAAATTCTCATCTGTTTCTCCCCACAATACCTCCCGTCCGCCAATCCCCTAGGCACTGAATGTGTTTTCTGCTTTGCTCCTTGCTTGTCCTTTCTTTTTGCTTTTCTGTTCTAAACCTTTTCCCCCTCTGACTTCAAAGAGTAGCAGCAAAATGGAACAAGGTTGCACGCACTGGGCCCGCATGAACAAAGCAGCTAATCCCGGAGATCTGTCCTTTCCTTCTCTGAGGAAGACTTTTGGTTATTTCTATCTTGTCAAATTTTTCAGGATTCCATGCTCATTAAATGTCTTAAAACCAAGCGTAAAAAAGAAACATACACACACACACACACACTAAGGTATTTACTAGGAGATCCATTGATTTTATTTGTATAACTCTTCATTTTAGCCTTAGTTCTTCTGAGTTTCTAATCCCATCTTCTCTCTGATTATGTTCATATGTAGTTGCTCAAATAATCACTTTTGGTGTTTTTCCTCTGGTCAGGAACATCCAAATCTGTGGAATTTCCTGAACTTAGAAAAATTCTCAGGTCCCCAAAATCTCCCCTATGCATCCACTGCAGAGTTTGAAAGTCCTAAGAATTGTCTGGTATCTCCCAAAGGCCCCAGTGAACAATGCAAATGGTTCCTAGGATAGATTCTACATGAACTTATGAGCACTGATCTAGCCAGAGTTTGCATCAGAACTACCTGGGGAACATGTTACAGTGCATATTCCTGGGCCCTACTCTAGGTCTACAGAATTAAAATTGTGTGTGTGTGGGTGGGTGGGGCAGATGTTAGGATTAAGAATCTACATTAAAAAAATAAACTTCCTAGACAATGTACACAGAAATTGGAGAATGATTTCCATGAGATTCTTAAGCAGGAAAGAGGCATGATCAGACTTTTTTTGTAAAGAAAGATCTGGTGGCAATGTGGAGGTTTTCTGGACTGGAGCAAAGACAATACTCAGGAAAAGCAACTTAAAAAGCTGCTGTAGTGGGGCAAAATAGCAGGTCAGCTATAGGAAACTAGTAGCCAGTTCTGCTTTTAGATATCAGGAAAGAAGTTGGAAGTCTGGAACAAATGGCTGAAGTCTTAGAAACTCCAACCTCAAGCTTTTCCTCTAGGAGTTTCCATCATTTATTTATTTATTTTTTTGAGTTGGAGTCTTACTCTATCGCCCAGGCTGGAGTGCAGTGGCACACTTACGACCACCCCAGTGTCGACCTGCTGGGCTCCAGCCATCCTTTCACCTCCGCCTTCCAAGTAACTGGAGCTACAGGCACGTGCTTTCACACCTGGCAAATTTTAAGAAATTTATTGTAGAGACCAGGTCTCGCCAAGTTGCCTGGGCTGGTCTTGAACCTGCAGGCTCAGGCAATCCACTCACTTCGGCCTCCCAAAGTGCTGTAATTACAGGCTGAGCCACCAAGCCCGGCCTCCATCATTTATTTTAAAAATATTTTAGAGGGCTGTTTATTCTCACTTGTCACAGGGAAGCTTGTCTTTCATTCTTTTATTTAGACTGGAACTCAGAGGTATAATGTCACATCTGTGTGAAGGAGGATTATGCTACTAAAGCAATGGATCCAAATACTAGTTCTTGAAGTGTGGACCTTTAACTGCCTGCATCTGAATCAGCTGAACTGCTGGTTAAAATGCAGATTTCTGGGCCTTTCTTCAGGCTTACTGAATCAGAATGACTTCCCTTGACTCTTCATTGTAATTGGATTTCCAGGTGACATTGATCTATAATAAAGTTTGAAAAGTAGTATTCTTTGGTATTTATGACTTTGCTCTCCCTGGGAATTTTCTTCCTTCTATCTCTGCCTGTGGAAATCTTACTTATCCCTACAGTCTCAGTCTTCCTTGATCCACTTGTCCCAACTCCAACAGAGGGGAAAGGGAAGAGGAGGGAAGAGGGAAGGCAGGGGAAGGGGGGAGGGGGAAGAGGAAAGGAGAGGGGGAGTGAAGAGGGAAGTGGGTGGGGGAGGGGATGGAAGTAGGGAGGGGAAGGGAAAGGGGAAGAGAAAGGGGAGGACTCTTCTTATAAGGCAGCTAATCCTAATGAATGAGGGCCCTACTTTAATGGCTTATTTAACGTTAATTAGCTACTAAAGGCCCTATATAAAAATACAGTCACATTGGGGGTTAGAGCTTCCATATATGAATTTGGAAGGGGGAGATACAATTCAGTCCATAGCAATCAGCATCACCTGCATGTCCCTGTTTGCGAGGCCTCACCCCATATCTCCTCAATCAGAATCTCAATCAGGGTGGGACCAGAGAGTCTGCAAGCACTTTAACTGATTCTGATGGACACTGATGTTTATGAAACACTGCTTTAAAGGATACACTTTGTACTTAGTTTACCTTTCACTTGATCTCAACTTTTTTGAAACTTGTATTTTCGCCCTGTACTACCAGTTAGTGGGTAGCACAGTCCTTACTTTTACTCTTAACTGAAGTAGAGTTTTCTTTCATGTGTCCTAAACCAGTGGTCCTCAAACTTTAGTGTGCTTGCAAATCAACTGAAATCTTATTCAAGTTGAGATTCTAGTTCAGTAGGTCTTTGGTGATGTCTGAGAGGCTACATTTCTTTTTTTTATGATTTATTTATTATAAAGATGTAGGGTACAATTCAGGGTTATGTATACAAACATTGATCATGCAGGTACCCTTGTTGATGAGGTGTGCCCCTCCCCCCCAGAAGTTTCCCTCAACTACCAGTCCCACCCCTCTCCCCTGACAGTTTTCCACGGCTGCCAATCCCTTTCTTATAGCATTATGGTTGCTCAAGATTCGTTTATGAGTGAGAACATATGGAACTCTGTTCTTTGTTTCTGTGATAAATCACTGAGTATGATCGATTCCAAATCCATCCAAG
>NW_007253206.1:542673-543265 GCF_000164805.1 Carlito syrichta
AGTGAGAACATATGGAACTCTGTTCTTTGTTTCTGTGATAAATCACTGAGTATGATCGATTCCAAATCCATCCAAGTTGCTGCAAAGTCCATATATTTGTCTTTTTTTATGGCTGCACACCATTCCATTGTGTATATGTACCACATTTTTTTTTATCCAGTCCAGCTTCAATGGGCAGCACAGTTAGTTCCATGTTTTTGCTACTGTGAATAGAGTTGCAACAAACATACGTGTGCAGGTATCTTTTTTGTAGAATGATTTGAGTTCCTCCGGGTATATTCCCAATAGGGGAATTGCTAGATCATATGGAAGGTCAATTTCTAGTTCTTTCAGAAATCGCCACACTGTCTTCCAAAGAGGTTGTACTAGTCTGCATTCCCACCAGTAGTGCAAAAGCATTCCTTTTCCTTCATGTCCCGGCCAGCATCTGTTGTTTGTTTTATTAATGATGGCCATTCTTACAGGGATTAGGTGGTACCTCAGTGTGGTTTTAATTTGCGTTTCTCTGATGATGAGAGAGGCTGAGCACTTTTTCATGTGTCTGTTGGCTGCCTGTATATCTTCTTTTGAGAAGTGTCTATTCATGTCTTCT
>NW_007253206.1:543436-545391 GCF_000164805.1 Carlito syrichta
GTGGCCGCTCCCGGCCACCGCAGCCTCGCCTGCTGGGCTCTGGCGATCCTTCCGCCTCAGCCTTCCGAGTAGCCGGAATTACAGGCATGCACTACCACGCCCGGCTGATTTTTTGATTTATTGTAGAGATGAGGTCTTGCTGCCCAGGCGGGTCCCGAACCCGCGGGCTCAGGCAATCCACTCACCTCAGCCTCCCAAAGGCGCGGGATTACAGGCTGAGCCACCGAGCCCGGCTCTAACAAGCTTTCAGATGCTTCTGATGCTGCTGACCGCAGACCGTACCTCAAGTAGCAAGGTCCTAAACAATTTTTCCAAGTTTTAAAGGAGTACCTCTAACTTAGGGAGAGCAAATTCAAATGGCCTCACTGGTCAGACCAGTAAGTAACTGCAAATGTGTGAAGCTATTGGGAGTGATATGAATACGGCATGACATAACTTAGTCATTTAAATGCACATTTTTAGAACACACTGGACTGTCCAAATAGTCTACAAACTGCTTCAATTGGAGGCAATTGGTTTGTAACTCCTTTGCTAATATAACTATTTTAAGATTTGTCAATAAGTATTTTCCCCTCCACCTACTTTATGGGTTTTTACATTTCAACCACAGTCTCTCTCACTTTTCCACTTTCTGCTCTTAATTGGCACTGCTTGATGTTGTTTTGTAAGCTTTTTAAAGGGCTATTATTATTTTAAAATGTGTGTCCTATATAAGCAACCAAGTCATAATTCTTGAAGGGCAGGAACCAGACCTTGTTTCTTTTCTTTTTCCTTAGTATTGTTTAGTTCTGTGTTCAGCTTACGGTGGGCACTCGGTCACCACTGATGACTAATTGACTCACTGTCAGGACCAGTACACTACTTCAGAAGAGAAGTGAGTTCACTATAATGACTAAGATTTGGAGATAAGGACCATATCCTATATGATCAGCATACAGTGCCTTGTAGTTTGAAGAAGGCAAGCCATGAGGTTTTTTTGTTTTGTTTTAAAGGAACATTGTATTTTTCCAATATTAAAACACAGGCCAGGCTTGCTCATCTGCTATTGTTTTGAATTTTGCAGAACGTGTTGTTTTTGCAGCTTCTGGACTTACTCTGCTCGGCTATTTTTGGTATTCTTCATTAGATGGATTGTTGATATGTAAATACACAAGTTGCTGTGCAAAATTGCCCTAATTTTCTTGTGAACTTTCTTCATGCAGCTTGTGGAAAGGCATTATGTTTACTTCTCCACATTCAAGAATATTTTAAGTACTTGTAGCTAAATTTTGCCAATCCAATTGTCAAAACTTGGGAGTGTACCATAAAAGACAATTGATATAGATAAAAATCAACCTATTTGCATGGTCTCTTGTTTATTTATATGTATGCAAATATATCTGTATGTGGCACAAATATACGCACACATTGTGTTATGGCTAAAGATTCAACTGGAGTTAATGACCATACACAGGGAAGAGCTATTAGCAAGTTAATTAAGAACCTGTCTGTCATGCTATTGTAAAACAAAATCATTTGTTAGCTTAAAGAGGAACTCTTTCACTCACTGAAAATGGTGAAATGGTGATTCTATACAATATTTGCTGACCTCTCCTAGAGCCAAGACTTCTGTTCAAAGAAAACAAAAGGTTGTAGATGACTAGCAGACCAGAGAAGTATAAACAGGAACTAAATTGGATACTTTTAAAATTATGACTTCCTATTTATTCATTTGTTTAACAGATATGGATTGATCAGAAAGCCTTCTATGTACCAGACACAGTACTAAGGGGTTATAGTAGTGAATCAGACATCCATGGTTCTTGTCTTCTTGGAACTTTAATTGCAAGTGCTATCATCAGGTGTGCATGCATATTTGCACATTATAATAGTTATAGCCGGGCTCAGTGGCTCAACCTGTAATCCCGCGCCTTTGGGAGGCTGAGGTGAGTGGATTACCTGAGCCTGTGGGTTCG